>NW_007232029.1:17648-60828 GCF_000164805.1 Carlito syrichta
TCCGAGTAGCCGGAATTACAGGCGCGTGTTCCACGCCCGGCTGATTTTTTGATTTATTGTAGAGATGAGGTCTCGCTGCCCAGGCGGGTCTCGAACCCACGGGCTCAGGCCATCCACTCACCCCAGCCTCCCAAAGGCGCGGGATTACAGGCTGAGCCACCGAGCCCGGCTATATTATTATATTTTAATTTGTGTTTATCTGATGAATAATGATGGTGAACAACTTTTCATATGCTTTTTTTTTTTTTTTTTTTTTTGGGTTGGAGTCTCACTGTTGCCCAGACTGGAGTGCAGAGGCCGCTCCTGGCCACCGCAGCCTCTACCTGCCGGGCTCCGGCGATCCTTCCACCTCAGCCTTCCAGGCGTGCGCTACCACGCCCGGCTGATTTTTTGATTTATTGTAGAGATGAGGTCTCGCTGCCCAGGCGGGCCTCGAACCCGCGGGCTCAGGCAATCCACTCACCTCAGCCTCCCAAGCCGCAGGATTACAGGCTGAGCCACCGAGCCCGGCTCATATGCTCATTTTTACTAATATATTCTCTTTCATGAATATCTGGTCAAGTCTTCTGCTCCTTTAAAAAATGTAGTTTTAAAAGAGTTCTTTTTATATTCTGGATAAGCATCTTTTGCCAAGCATATGTGTTGCTGCTTGTGTCTTGCCAACTCATTTTCTTAATTGTATCTCTTGATGAGCAGAAAATTTTATAAAATATATATTTATGAAATATGTATGCTATTTTTCTCATGTGTGCTTTTAAAATCTTGTGTAAGAAATGTCTGCCTGAATGCATTCGTTTCATAGGGTTGCTATAACAAAGTACTGCACACTGGGTGGCTTAAGAAAAGACAAAACTTTATTCTCCTGTAATTTGGAGGCCAGAGGTCTGAAATCCAGGTGTTGTCAGAGTTAGTTTCCTCTGGAGATGCTGAGGGTGAGTCCATTTCATGTCCCTCTTCTAACTTCTGGTGGTTACTGACAATCACTGGCACTCCACAGTGATCTTGGCCTCATCTTCATATGACAATCTCCCTTGTGTGTGTGTGTCTGTGTCCCTTCTCCTTATCTTATAAGGATTCCAGTCATATTGGACTAGAGCCTGACAGATTGTAGCATGACCTCATTGTAATTTAACTAATTTTATTAAAAGAGACTCTATTTCTATATAAAATAACATTTATGGATGCTGTGGTTTAGGAATCGAATGCATTTTTCTGGATATATTTCAACTCACAAATCTAAGATTACAAAAATATTTTCCTATGTTTTTGGTAAAAGCTTGATGGTTTCAACTCTTAAGATTAGGTCTATGATTCATCTTAATATGCATGTATTTGTATTGAATGTGATTGTGATAGAAGTCAAAGTTTAAGCCGGGCTCGGTGGCTCAGCCTGTAATGCCACGCCTTTGGGAGGCTGAGGTGAGGGGATTGCCTGAGCCCGCGGGTTCGCTACCCGCCTGGGTAACTTGGCGAGACCTCATCTCTACAATAAATCAAAAATTAGCCGGGCGTGGTAATGCTCGCCTGTAGTTCCAGCTACTTGGAAGGCTGAGGCGGAAGGATGGCCGGAGCCCAGCAGGTCGAGGCTGCGGTGACCGGGAGCGGCCACTGCACTCCAGTCTGGGCGACAGAGTGAGACTCCAACTCAAAAAAAAAAAAAACCAAAAAATAAAAGTCAAAGTTTAATATTTTTCAAATATGTATCCAGTAGCTAGAGAACTATTTGTTGACAAGATTCTTTTTTCCTATTACAACATTTAGAATCTTTTTCAAATACCATTCGACCAATACTTGCAGATCTATTTCTGGACTCTCTTCTGTTTAACTAATGCATTTACCCATTCTTACATCAATATTAAACCATGTTGATCACAGTACTTTTGTAATAAGTTTTGAATTGGGTAGTATATGTCTCCAACATTGTTCTTGTGTTTCAAGATCAATTGAAGCAGTTGAGATACTTCACATTTCATATAAATTTTACAATCACTTTCACAATTTATTCCAAAAAGCATACAGAAGTTTTGACTGAAATTGTGTTACATCTATAATTCAATGAGGGTAGAAGAAATGTATCAACAATAAGAAATCTTCTAAGTTGTGTATATAAAATATCTATTTATTTAGGTAGGTAATTTTTCTCAGCAAAGTGTTCCTCTCAGTGTAGAGATGTTTCATATTCTTTGTTAGATTTATTCACAGATATTTGATTTTTTATGCTATTACAAATGGTATTATTTAATTTTATAATTATTTACTCCTGATATATGTCTATTTCCTCCTTTCCTGATACTGGTAATTTGTATTTTCTCTCTTTTTCATGGTCAATCTTGAGAGAGATCAATTTTATCAGCCTTTTCAAAAAACACTAATTTTTTACTTCATTTAATTTTCTGTTTTATTTGTTTTTCTATTTAATTTATCTAAATTAATTTTTATCATTTCCTTTCTTCTACTTTGGTTTTAATTGGGGCTTTTGTCCTAGTTTTTAAAAATAAAGGTTTAAATAATCAATTAACCCTTTTAAAAATTTTAATCTATTTAAAGCTAAACATTTTCTTCTGAGCACTTCTTAAAAAACAAAATCTCATAAATTTTGATAGGTCGTATTTTTATTATCAAATTCAAAAACTTTACTAATTTCTTATGTGATTTCTTCTATAACCTGTGAGTTACAGGATTGTTGTGTCACTTTTAAATATTTAGGTGACTTTTCGATACTGGCTTTAAATATTTTGAAGGCAGGATTTGAATCTGAGCTCTGACAAATCTCAAAGTTTTCTTTATGCTTTATAGCCAAGCTGTTTTCTGAACCTTGAGAGATAGTTCTCTTTCTGCTTCAGAAAACTGGCTGCTAGCTTTTTAAGTTGCTTTTCTTTGCTCTCTATAGACACTCTCAGCTTTCTGATGCTTGGAAGACTTTGGTTAGATTTTTCTTGCCCTGTTCCCAGTTTTCAGTGGACTGCTCCTCTTAGGGAAGGTTCTGTGTGCCTGAGGATCTGTCAACTATTTTGATAAGAGATAAGGACAAGGACTTGAGCAATGTTGTGACCATCATCATTCCTAGGAATTAAAGAATGTCAACAAAATAAGAGTACAAATTATTTGTACCTGAAAATTATTTGTTGATATTGTACAAATATTTATAAGCATGATTTCAACATAATAATATAGTATAGACAAAATTTTAAAAGTGGGCAAGGTGTAATGAATGTGACATCACTTGTCACTCCAAGATTCTAGTAAGTCAGTATCATTTGTTTATAATAGAGAAGCTTAAAGCTAAAGTCTGCAATAAAATGCTATATCTAGTTCTACCTCCAGAATTGGTGACTTTGGAATACATTCAGTTCCACCTTAGGTGAGATAGGACTCAGAGATGAATTTTGGTTATGAAGTGGTTATGAAGCAGAAACGTGGGGGGGCGGAATACAGAGAGAGGTTGAGACAGAAAAATAAAGACAGATAACTACCATATCATGTAAATACACCATTCAACATATTTTCAGACTTTGACATTGCAAACAAACATAGAGGCTATACGTTCCTGTTTATTGGAAATAATTTGTTATTCATTCAAACCACGAATATATAATCAATGACTTTTTTTAGCTATTTAAAAATCAGTAATCTTCAAATGAAACAATTGTTATATAGTCAGCAGAAAATAATTGGGTAATTACAATTTAGCCAAAAGAAGTTAGGCTTAAAGAAAGTTGAAGAACACAATTAAGTAGGAATGATGATGGTCAAAATTTGCATTATAACATGGTTTGCAACACTGTAAATATAATTGTTAATTTCACATTTGATTATGATAATAATTATTTTATAATTATAATAATGATTATAACATTTTGTAAAAACATTTTTCAAAAACACTTGTTAAAATATTTTTAGTGATACAAATACATTATGGAATATTACGCAGCCATAAAAAAGAGCAAAATTATGGACTTTGCAGCAACATGTATGTATTTCGAGTCTATAATACACAGTGATTTATCACAGAAACAGAGAACTGAGTACTTTATATTTATCTTTTTGAATTTTTAGTTTAACTTTTTGTGTTATTACCATGGTGAATTTTTTATCATTGCTATATTTTTATGCTCTGAAATGTCAATTGTTGAAAAAATCTAAACATCCAAAATTAGTGAGCTAAATTCTTAACAGCCTATTAATAGCATATATGTTAGATTAAAAATATATATATATTTTTTGAGTTGGAGTCTCACTCTGTCGCCCAGACTGGAGTGCAGTGGCACCCTCCCAGCCACTGCAGCCTCTACCTGTTGGGCTCTGGTGATCCTTCTGCCTCGGTCTTCCAAGTAGCCGGAACTGCAGGCACATGCTACCATGCCCAGCTAATTTTTGATTTATTGTAGAGATGAGCTCTCACCAAGTTGCCCGGGCAGGTCTCAAACCTGCGGGCTCAGGCAATGCACTCGCCTTGGCCTCTCAAAGTGCTGGGATTACAGGCTGAGCCACCGAGCCTGGCCAAAACTATTTTTAAAAAGTTACCAACAGAGTTTAAATATCCAGAAAATGTTGCAAAACTTTCTATGGTGAACCAACATTAAAAAATATATTTTTAAAATTTTATTTTAAAGCCGTGGAGTACAATTCAGGTTTAGGTATACAAGTAGTCACTGTACAGGTAAAGTACAGTGGGCCTCCTTTTGGTCCCTACTTCGTCTGGTTTGAGATCAGGTACCCTTATGTTTTGTGCTCCCTGCCTTCCCTAGCAGTTTCCGGCTACTGCCTATCCCTTTCTTATAGTACGATGGTAAATGTTCAGGGTTCGCTTATGAGTGAGAACATGTGGTACTCAGTTCTCTGTTTCTGTGATAAATCATTGTGTATTATAGACTCAAAATCCATCCATGTTGCTGCAAAGTCCATAATTTTGCTCTTTTTTATGACTGTGTAATATTCCATAATGTATTTGTATCACTAAAAATATTTTAACAAGTGTTTTTGAAAAATGTTTTTACCAAATGTTATAATTTTTATTATAATTATAATATAATTATTATCATAATCAAATGTGAAATTAACAAGCTTGCTTATGGCAAATTTTTATTTAAATAAATTCTTGGCAACTTAAAAAAATCAAATCATCTTATTGAGCTATTTCTTAAAAATCAGTCATTTTAATAGAAAGTGGTGAAGAAGAAATCTTATAATCAGTTTGACATATGTTTATACTAACAGTTTCCCTCAACTGCCAATCCCATTCCCCCTCCCCTGGCAGTTTCCCACTACCGCCAATCCCTTTCTTATATTATTACAATTGTTCAAGGTCTGCTTATGAGTGAGGATATATGGTACTCTGTTCTTTGTTTCTGTGATAGATCACTGAGAATGATCGGCTCTAAATCCATCAAAGTTAATGCAAAGTTCATGTGTTTGTCCTTCGTTATGGCTGCATAATATTCCTTTGTGTACATATAACACATTTTTACATTTAATTCAATTTTTAACGGCAGCATGGTTGGTTCCGTTTTTGCTATTGTGAATAGAGCTACAACAAACATGTGTGTGCAGGTATCTTTTTTGTATAATGATTTGAGTTCCTTTGGGTATATTCTCAATAGGAGGATTGCTGGATCATATGGAAGGTCAATTTCTAGTTCTTTCAAAAATTGCCACACTGTCTTCCAAAGAGGTTGCACTAGATTGCATTCCCACCAGCAGTGTAGAAGTGTTCCTTTTTCTCCACATCCTCACCAGCATCTGTTGTTGTTTGTCTTATTAATGATGGCCATCCTTACTGGGGTTAGGTGGTATCCCAATGTAGTTTTGATTTGCATTTCTCTGATTAGTGAGGCTGAACACTTTTTCATGTGTCTATTGGCTGCCCATATATCTTCTTTTGAGAAGTGTCTATTCATGTCTTTTGCCCACTTTTCAATGGAACTGTTGGTTTTTTCCTTTTGACCCATTTGAGTTTCTTGTAGATCCTAGATGCTAGACCTTTGTCAGATATACAGTTGGCAAATATTTTTTCTATTCTGTGGGCTGTCACCCCACTCTCTTCATAGTTTCTTTGGATTTGCAGAAGCTTGTCAGTTTGATGAGGTCCCACTGGTCTATCTTATTTCTTATAGTGTTGGTTGCCAGTTCCAATTTCCATAAGGGTATCTCCTGCATTTTCTAAGGTTCTTATAGTTGGAGGTCTTACATTTAGGTCTTTGATCCATTTAGAGTTAATTTTTATGTATGGTGGTAGGGGTCCTGTTTTATTCTTCTGTGTGTGATCAGCCAGTTTTCCCAGTAACATTTACTGAATAGGTTCTTTTCTCCCCAGTGGTTGTTGTTGGAGGCTTTGTCAAAGATGAGTTGGTCGAGAAATTGAAAATTTGCTTCTGGAATTTCTATCCTGTTCCATTGGTCTATATGTCTGTTCTTGTATCAATACCAGGCAGTTTTGATTACTGTAGCCTTATAGTAAAGTTTGAAGTCTGGAAGTGTGATACCTCTTGCTTTTTTTCTTTTGCTAAGGATTGTTTTGGCTATTTGTGGTCATTTATGTTTCCGTATCAATTTCTGTATTGTCATTTCCAGGTCTGAGAAGAATGATGTTGGTATTTTAATGGGTATCACATTGAATCTGTAGATTGCCTTGGGTAGGATGGACATCTTAACAATATTGATTCTTCCAATCCATGAGCATTGAATATTTTTCCATTTGTTTGTGTCTTCTTGAATTTCTTTGAGTAGTGTTTTGTAGTTCTCATTGTAAAGGTCTTCCACTTCTCTGGTTAGGAAGAGGCTGAGGTATTTCATTTTTTGTGTGGTTATTGTGAATGGGATTTTGCTTTTAATTTGGGTCTCTGCCTGCTTGTTGTTGGTGTATAAGAATGCAATTGTCTTTTGCACATTTATTTTGTATCCCGAGGCTTTGCCAAAGAACTTTATCAGTGCAAGGAGGTTTTTGACAGGTTCTTTTGGAGTTTAGAGGTATAAGATCACGTCATCAGCAAAGAGGGATAAATTGACTTCCTCTTTTCCTACTTAGATACCCCTGATTTTCTTCTCTTGTCTAATTGCCCTAGCTTGGACTTCCAACACAATGTTGAACAAGAGGGATGTTACATGTAAAGCAATGTTAAAGATATAAATAATTTTAAAAACTTTTTATTTTGGAAAATCTTAAACATATGCTGAAGTTGAGATAATAACATAATGATTTTCTATTTATCCATCACCCAACTCAACAGTTATCAACATTTTCACATTCTTATTATAGCTACACTTGTCTCTGACCTATGTGGTTTTTTATAAAGCACATACCAGATATTGTATCACTACACCTATAAATGTTTCAATGTATATCTATAAATAAATAACATTTTTTAAAGACTTAAATTAGCAATATTTTATCACAAATAGCATTTTACAAATGATGGTACATCATCTACTAATCAGTCCAATGCTCTAGTTTTTAAATGTATCTTTTAAAAAGTCTTTTACAGTTATTTGTTTAAATCAGGATCCAAACAAGGGACACACACTTGCCTTTGGTCGATGTTTCTGAATGTCCTTTTATGATGCCCTATATATTAGTTGAAAATACTTGTTCTCTTCACCTATATAATTTTTTAACATTCTGGATATGGGTGATTATATTCTTTTATTTATTTATTTATTTTTGGTTGTTTTTGTTTTGCTTTGTTTTGTTGTTATTTTTCTTGATCGCTCATATTTTCTGTAAACCTGACAATATACAGACTTGATTAGATTCAAACTCAACTTTAAAATAATATTTCATAAACGGTGCTATATATACGAGGAATGACAATTAATTTTGCGAACTCATTCATTAAAAAGTGCTACATACTGTTGGAAGCTAGCTATGGAGGCCCACTGAGTGTTAGGGATCAGGAAAGGCTGTTGAATCCAAGACCACTAGGCTGTGTTCGGGAGCTGATGACCCCATTCCCTCCTTCCTTTTCACTTGGTACTGCAACCAGAAAAGGTTCCTGCTGGCTCTAACAGAGGACTCTGAAACTGGAATGAACACAGCTAAATTTGGGAGTTTTTTGTTCCCATTTTCCACGGTTTATGGTTTTTGCTTTTAAACAATTTAAGTTCAACTTTAAGTCACATTGAGGAGCCTTAGTGCAAGTCACAGGTTCTCTTGATATGATTTAAAAAATTTATAGATATAGGTTTTAGAAAATAGTTTATATAAATTAAAGAAAATTTAGGTCAACAATTGTTTTAATAGAAACTAGTTTGAATTAACACAGAATAGTAGAAGTTCATTATGGTGGTTTTGGGTTTAGGCATTGAGTGATGTTATTTAAAGATTATGTAGTTGTAAAATAATTAAGAGCACATAGAAACTGGTTTGGGGAACAATAATCAAGCATAAGAAACAAAAAGACAATTTGTGGTTGTTCTTCCTCATGTTCTTCCTCATGTATGAAAAATCATTTGCTTGAGAGTTGGGGTTGTCCTGTGTGCACCTGGACCTGTTCATGTGAAAGGCACGTGATGACTTTGCAGAGTTTGGGGATAAAAGCCCTTGGATAACACACAATAAACGGCTTCTGCTCAATTCTGAACAGTAGTCCAGTCCCCTTCTTTCCCCCTCCTTTTCTTTCTTTTCTAGTTGACGACTCCGTCTTACCTCCAGAAACCCCTGACCTTGCAGGAGCTGGACTCCCGCAACATACCTCATTGCTGAATATCACTATGGTCACGTTCTAAGTACTCCCCTTGGGAGTACTGAAATCAGTGCCCAGTCCACCTGTCAAAGCAATTTTGAAATTCTTTTTCTGCAATGGTTTGTCTTTGTATTACTCTTGATGTCCTGAGTGTCATCAAAATGTCTTCCTTTTAATATTTCCTTTATTTTTGGGTAAAGAAAAAAGTCATTGGGGGCTAGATCAGGTGAATAGGGAGGGGGTTCCAATATGGTTATTTGTTTACTAGCTAAAAACTTCCTCATAGACAATGCTGTGTACATTGTTGTGATGCAGGAGCTCCTTTGGAACCATTTTAGCACTATCCTTTCTCATGCCAAGATTTTTAGTTAAGATTTACTAACTGTTTTTCTATCAATATTTATTTGGTCTGCTATGATTCTCATAGTCAGCCAATAATTTTTTGCACAATTTGACAAAGTTTTGCAATATTTTTGTCAGTTCTGCTTGTTACTGGTTGTCCTGACCTCTCTTCATCAGTGATGTTTTCTCTCCTCTCAGGAAAACATTTACTCCCTCTGTACATTTCTGTTTTCTTCATGGCATTACCCCCATAAACGTGGACTAATATGTACCTGATTTCACTTCCACTTCTGTCAAATTTAGCAAGAAATCCAATGACAGTTCTGATGGCCATTCCAGAAAAAGAGTTCAAAAATTGCTTTGATGAATAACTAGGTGATGGTATGGGTGCATAGCTTCTCAAGAAGAGTACTTTGAGGGTGACTCTAGTGATATTCAGCAGTGAGGTAGGTAGCACTTTTTCTAGGATGAATTCGCAAACTTAATTGTCAGTCTTGTAGCCTCTTCCATTATATCAGAACGTGTAATATTAGTTTGCCCCCTTTGAGTGATGTCAAAATTGATAAGCATTGCCTGTTTAATAAAAAGTTCTCCATTGACCCAATGATATTAGCCTCTAATTATAGTGGTGAGTGGCCTAGCTAGAGTCATAATTTCATTGCAGGCTACCAATGATGATTTTATAATTCTATAAATCCTTTTGCATTTATTAGCTAGAATTCTTCCTTAAAAAAACTCTTATGTTCATCAGGTATTTGGTTCCTTTTCAAGTTGATTTCCCAGGGAGGCAGACATTGAGTTGGAGATTTATGTGCAAAGTGTTTATTAGGCATGGGGTCAATAGCTCCCAAATGCATCCTAGTGGTCTCGGGGTCAACGGCCCTTCCTGATTCCTAACGCTCAGTGGGCCTCCGTGGCCGGCTCCCAACACAGTACAACAACATGTCTCAGGTTTATTCAACATATTTTTCACCCTGTCCTGAAAATAATCAACTGCCTGAGGAGAGGAAGTTCAGAATCTTGGTCCCAGGAGTGGTCATTGCTACTAGTTTCTAAGTGGAGGGTATATACATTTTTAAAAAAGAAATGGAAGGTGTATTTTTAAAAAAATATATTCAAGTGATATACATTTTTAGAAAAAAAATGATGTGCTCTTATTCATATTTATATTTAAATATACAGTTTTAGTATGTTTTTATACCTTGCAAAATTTTATACTTGTATAATATTTGTTTTATACATTTTCTTACCCAATTTTTTAATATTGAAACCCTTGAGTTCTAATTACATGTGCATAATATTTATTTGATTTATCCTACACCATGTACATATAATAATTTTTAAACAATAAAGAATTTATCACTAACAATAAGGTTACCAAATGCAGCTTGTGATTTCCTTGGGGGATTTTCACTCTTGGGATCTATCTCATTACTGATAGATAGCAAAAAATACTGCATTTTAAAGTTACTTGAAGTAAAGCCTCAATTTCTCAACTAACTCATCTCTGACAAAGCCTCCAACAACAACCACTAGAGAAAGGAGAACCTATTCAGTAAATGGTGTTGGGAAGACTGGCTGACGACATGCAGAAGACTGAAACGGGATCCCTACCTATCACCATACACAAAAATTAACTCTAAATGTATCAAAGACGTAAACATAAAACCTCAAACTATAAGAATCGTAGAAAATGCAGGAGACACCCTCATGGAAATTGAAACTAGCAACCAATTCCTGATCAAAACCCTAAGTGTCTGTACCATAAGAAATAAGATAGACAAGTGGGACCTCATCAAACTGACAAGCTTCTGCAAAGCAAAATAAACCATCAAGAGAGTGGGGAGACAACCCACAGAATGGGAAAAAATATTGCCAACTATATATCTGACAAAGGCCTAACATCGAGGATATATAAGGAACACAAACACGCCCCAAAAAACCAACAAACAGCCCCATTGAAAAATGGCAAAAAACATGAATAGACAATTCTCAAAAGAAGATAATGGGGTGGCCAACTGACATATGAAAAAGTGCTCAGCCTCACTAATCATTAGAGAAATGCAAATCAGAACTACATTGAGATACCACCTAATACCAGCAAGAATGGCCATCATTAATAAAACAAACAACTGATGCTGGTGAGGATACAGAGAATAAGGAACATGTCTACATTGCTGGTGGGAATGCAAATTAGTGCAACCTCTTTGAAAGACAGTGTGGCAATTTCTAAAAGAACTAGAAATTGACCTTCCATATGACCCAGCAATCCCCCTATTGAGAATATACCCAGAGGAACTCAGATCATCCTATAAAAAAGACACCTGCACACGCATGTTTGTTGCAGCTCTATTCACAATAGAAAATACATGGAACCAACCATGCTGCCCATCGAAGCTGAACTAGATAAAAAAATGTGGTACATGTACACGATGGAATATTATGCAGCCATAAAGAAGGACAAACATATGAACTTCGCAGCAACTTGGATGGATTTAGAATTGATCATACTCAGTGATCTATCACAGAAACAAAGAACAGAGTACCATATGTTCTTACTCATAAGTGGAACTTGAACAATTTTAATACTATAAGAAAGGGATTGGCAGTAGTGGGAGACTGCCAGTGGAGGGGGGTAGGATTGGCAGTTGAGGGAAACTGCCAGAGGAGGGAGGGGCACACCTCATCAACAAGGGTACCTGCATAATGAACATTTGTATACCTAATCCTGAATTATATCTCACATTTCCAAAATAAAAATAAAAATAAAATAAAAATAAAGTTATTTGAAAATAATTATTTTCTGTGTGGCTTTGTCAACAATTAATGATATGCAGCTAGTTCTTTTGTTTCAAAAAATTTTAAGGAGCTGCTTAGCTTTTATTTTTGAAATAATTCTATTTTATGATTACATAAACAATAAAGCATTTAGAGGATTCCAAAGTGTGTGTGTATGTGTATATGTGGAGGTATATGTTTATATGTGTATGTCTATATACATACACACACACACATATATTCACACACACACAAACACACACACACACACACACACACACACATATATTCAGAAACATTATTTTTCTGTCCCTGTGTCTTTTGCTGTAACCATTTTAATAATTTTTATTTTATCTTTCTATTGCTTCAAAATATAAGTAAATTTATATTTGTAGTCCTTATGTGGGTGCATTTCTTTAAGCTTAAAAATTAGAAAGTCTTTCAAACACAGTCTTATAGTTGTATGGCCTGGATTTGCAGCTAATCAACTATATCAGACAGAAGATTGCTTCATTTTGTACTATTACAGACTTAGAGAGAAGGACAACTTCTACTTAGAAACAGCAAATATATTTCCTCAAGGAAACATAAGTGGGATCTTACAAATGAAATATCGACACATATTAGTATGATTTTCAATTTACACAGCAATTTTAATTTTTACTTATTTATTTTTTTAGTGATGGGGTCTTGCTATGTTGTCCAGGCTGGTCTTGAACTCCTGGGCTCATGTGATCATCCAGTCTGAGCCTCCCAAAGGCTGGGATTACTTACAGGTGTGAGCCAACACGCCCAACTCTCAACAATTTTTTAAGAATTTAAGAATTTATTTTTCACAATAACCTTGTGAGTTTATCTCCATTTTACAAATCAAAAAATGAGGCATGGGAACCAAAATTCCTCACCCAGGGCCTTGCCAAATTCTCATAGTTAATTCATGACAGAGGTAAAAAAGTAATTCAGGTCTTCTGCATCCAACTCTACATTATAATGATACTGTCTCTCAGATTACATCCAACTATACATGAACTGCTTGTGTTTTTAAACTATATATTTTTGAAGCTCCATCAGTTGCTCCAAATAAGTTTTAGAATTAGAAAATTCTCTATTCCCATCTAGGAGATTCACAATACAAATTGCCATTAAGTAGTCTCTGAAAATTTCTATATTATTGAAATATGTTTAATTTTGTATTTCTTAATGTTTCCCAATTGTCCAACACCACAGAACATTTCACTTCCTGCCCCCACCTGGACTAAGCCTGAAAAAGTGTCAAAGAAGCAAAACTTGTTATTAATGTAATGTGTGTCAATCCGCTTAATGGTAGTTTCAGTCCAGCAGTTATTTTCTTGACATTAACTCATGCCTGAGAATTATATTTAACATAGCTGGATATCTGTGGCGCATCAGAAGCCACATTTTAAAGATGGTTTATGTTATAATTGGATTTAGTCAATCCTTTAGTGACTTAACAATCAGGCTTTAATTTAGGAAAAAACCCCACATCTTTACAGACAAATTTCTTTATAAAGAAATTCACCCATATTTAGTTAACAGACTAACAGATGTAGCAGCAACAGCTACCCTGGCTTCTGTGTGTTGCTAGCAACAGGAAACCACGACAGGGCGAGGCCCCAACAGGAGCTGCCTGCGTTTTCTCATCTGGGAAGAGGAATGTTGATGCTGGAGACAGAGGAGCCTGAAGTAGGAAAGCATTTACCACTGGAACATGCCCTACACTAACCGCCAGGGTAAGTGCAAATGCAAACGGTACAGCCCCGAAGCCTTGAGTTTTCTAGAAATGTACATATGAAGTGATACAAAATAAATATTGCAGTTACTGGCAATAACTTTGATATTCTTTGTCTTACTTTTTGTCGTGTTTGTTTACTATGTCAACTTGACTTTTTATAAAAAGAGAAAAAATTGTCTTGAAGAAAAAGGAGGCACTTAGTAAATTGGAGTCTTTTTCCTTCTTGCATTCTAACAAATTTACGTAATTTAAAAATTTAAAAATGTTAAGAAGTGATGATATAGAGGGGTAGGGAAAAAAAAAAGCCACAAAAACCCTCAGGGGATTTATATGGCCCTCCGAAGGTAGGGGTAAATTGAAAACACTGTTTTCCTGTATGAATTTTGACAAATAGCGTGGCGTAATGACTGGATCGATTTTTTTCTAAGGTAATCTAATTTTACTCATCCATCAAAGGACCATACAATTACTGTTTACTAAGTGCTCAGGATTCTGAGAAGCTCTGTAATAAGCTCTCTGAAACCCAAATGTGGAAAATTCAAAGCTTGTGTTGGCTGCTCTCAGTAGGGTAACAGGCTAGCAGGATGACTAGGCATGTGGTTATGGTAAGATTAGTATCCACAGGAGTGGAGCTATCGAATCACCCATTAGGATACAGCACCGAGTGTATGTGTTTGTTTGCTAGAGCTGCCATAGCAAAGTATACCACGGACTCGGGCAGCTTGCACAACAGAAATTTATTTTCTCACAATTCTGAAGCCTACAAGTCTGAGTTTAAGATGTTGGTAGGGTTAGTTTTTCTTCAGAGGCCTCTCTCCTTGGCTTGTAGATGGTCATTTTCATCCTGTGTATGTACACGGTCCTTCCTCTATACATGTCTGTGTCCTAATTCTCCCTTCTTATTAGGACATCAGTCATATTGAATTCAGGCCTGATGACCTCATTTTAATTTAATCATCTCTTTACAGATCCTATTTCCAAATGCAGTCACATTCTGAGATGCTGAGTGTTACAACTTTAAGGGAATTTTTACGAATTTGAGGGAATGTAACCCATAATATTTTTAAGACTATGGGACTTTTGAAGAGGGAGATGTAATGAATCTTGAGGGAGAGTATTTTGTGATAAGGGATATTTGAATTGAGTAGTAAACAAATGGAAGTCCTGAAAAGTTGGAGGAAAAATAGAGAAAGCTTTCTACAAAGGGAAGACTGTGCCATCAGAGGCCGGATAAAGGAAGCCCCTGGTGGGTTCGAGAGATGGGTAATAGCATGAGTTGGCTGTAGGGGGCATGGAGGGGAAGTTCAAGGGTGAAGCTGACATTGGTTGCTCCTGCTGTGATGCTTGAGTAAAGACGCGATTCCATCTGTGCAATATTCTTGTTCAGAATGTTTAAGTTGAATAAATCATCCAAAATAACTGAATTGTTAAATATTCTGGAAAACAATTGGTCTGGGCCTTCAAAAATACCAATGTTATGAACAACAACAACAGAAAAGGCTGAGAAACTTCCAGATTAAAGGAGACTGAAGAGACAAGACAATTAATTGCAATGTGTGATTAGTGATTGAATCCCAGAGAGGAAAACTTAAATTAAAAACAAAGATACAAGCTGGGCATGGTGGCTCCTGACTATCATACCAATGCTTTAGGAGGCCAAGGCAAGAAGATCACTTGAGACCAGGAGTTTGAGATCAACCTGGGCAACATACTGTCTCTACAAAAAATGATTTATTTATTTATTTATTGAGTCAGAGTTTTACTCTGTCGCCTAGGCTAGAGTGCAGTGGCATGCTCACAGCTATAACAGCTTTGACCTGCTGGGGTCAGGTAACCCAATCCCTCTGCCTCAGTCTCCCAAGTAGCTGGAACTACAGGTATGTGCCACCATACCTGGCTAATTTTTTGATTTATTGTAGAGACAAGGTCTGGTCAAGTTGCCCAGGCGGTCTCGAACTCAGGCGATCCTCATTTTCAAGAGTAAGTCAGTGTCAGGTCATAGCCATGGAATTAAATCAAGTAAAAGTTGTACAACCTTTAGGATTTGGTTGGGAAAATACCTTCAAATAATGTCTACTACTTTGTATAAGAAATATCAGAGTTGCATCTACTTTTACCTTCCATGGAGGAGATGTTAGCATTAATAGAAAATTCATTTGACTATTCAATAGAGTACACATAAAGCTGCCACCAAATTAGAGCAAAATTGTCATTAATGTAGATTCAAACCACAATTTAACTTACAATATAAATCTGATAACCAAATTGAATTTATTGGAAAGTAGACAGTGACATTTATGTCTTTAAAACATTCAGAACCTGATACTTCCTTAACTAGAACACAAAGAAAAATAACATGAAGAATACTTAAAATTGTGAGAAAAAGCTTCATAGACAGAATAATTTTTCAGAACCTGAAAAAAGGATGGATCAATAGTATTCTGCTGACTGTGGAGCATGGGTCAGACTTGACCTAGCCCTGCCCTGACGAGTCCCAGAGTTAGGGTGGTAACAGTGCATCAAATGCGTTTTGAGGTGGAACATTGAACACCAAAGAAGAGAACAGACACAGAAGACCAGAAAAGACAGGGTCTAAGGATTAGATGAATGATTTTAACCTATAATATATTATAAGCATTATTGCATAATTTAATTTTAGAATGATGATTCTGGTTCTTTCAGACTGAATCATTATAGTTGATTACTTCCAACTCACTTTTTATAATTATTGGTACCAATTATGTACCTTCTGTGTCCCACCTCACCAGTATAAAATAAGGTGACATCAATATATATAAAACATGCTATATAATATAGCTACTCAATATGTGCTATATACACACATTAATATCAGACAAAAATGACTTTAACTTAATTTAATGTTATTTTTTGAATTGGAGTCTTACTCTGCTGTCCAGGTTGGAGTGCAATGACATGCTCATGACTACTGTATCCTCAGCCTTCTGGGCTCAGGCAATCCTTCCACCTCAGCCTCCCAAGTAGCTGGAACCACAGGTATGCACCACCACGCTTGACTAATTTTTTGATTTATTGTAGAGACAAGGTCTGGTCAAGTTGTCCAGACTTGTCTCGAACTTTTAGGCTCAGGTAATCCTCTAGCCTCGGCTTCCCAAAGTACTGAGATTACAGGCATGAGCCACCACACCCAGCCAAAAGCAACTTTAAAGAAATAGTTACTACTGGAAATTAAGTAAGCTACTTCATACTTACAAGAGATAAGAGATTTAATTCTCCAAGTGGCAGTATAAATTCTAATTTGGAATGGCATAATAACACATGACATAAATACATATGAAAATTGACAGAACTAGAACAAGAAATCATCAAATACGCAGTATTAGAGGGAGATTTCAAAGCAACTTCCCCTAATAGTAATAGTTATTTTGTAATTGCAAAATGCCTATTTTGTTCAAGCACACATAAACTACTTACAAATTTCAGTGCATTGAAATCAATCAGGTATGTTCTGTAACCACAGTAAAAATAGTTATTCATGACATAAACAAACCAAACAACAACAAAGAAAATCCAACTAGAAACAGTCAATATTCTTGAAAATTGAGAAATGTGTTCATTTAAAAATTATGAGAGAAGAAATTACAAAAATAAGAAATACTATAAAATGAATGCTAAAAATACAACATTTAAAATTTGTGGAATTGAATAAAATTTGTTCAAGAAGAAATATATATATATGTTTTGTGTTGCAGTCCCCCTCTGTCGCTCAGGCTGGAGTGCAGTGGCCTGCTCATGGCCACCCCAGCCTTGAATTGTTGGCCTTAGTCAATCCTTCCGCCTCAGCCTTCCAAGTAGCTGGAACTACAGGCGTGCGCTACCACACTCAGCTAAAATTTTGATTTATTGTAGAGATGAGGTTTTGCCAAGTTGCCCAGACTGTTCTCGAACCTGCGGACTCAGGCAATCCTCTCACTTCGACCTCCCAAAGTGCTGGGATTACAGGCTTGAGCCACCAATCTTAGGCAAAGAAATATTTTTTTAAAAGTATAAAAATCAATCAACTAAACCTATATTTCAAGGTGTTGTATCTTGGAAAAAGAAGAGGAAATTAACCCCAAAGACTATAAGAAATATAAAAAAAAAAAAGGCTAGCAGAAAAAAAAAAAAAGGAATAGAACAAACACATAAACAAAGATATCACCAAAGTTGTTAAATTTAAAATAGTAATAAAATTGATAAACCCATAATAAATATTACATACAATGGTGAAAGAATGACAAGTTATCCATTCATAACAGGAACAAAGTTAGGATGCTGCTGCCACTAATTTATTTCCTCATTTACTGGGGGATACATAAGCAATACAGTAAGAAAATATAAAAATTTAAAAATAGCAAAGTAAGAAATAAAATTGGCATTATTTGCAAAAGATAGAATCATATACACAGAAAGTCAGGCACAGTAGCTCACTCCTGTAAAGTACTTTGGGAGGCTGAGGCTGGAGGATTCCTTTAGGACAGGAGTTCAAGATCAGCTGGGCAACTAAATGAGATCTCATCTCCAAAAAATATAAAAAAATAAAAAAATTAGCTGGGCATAGTGGCACGTGCCTGTGGTCCCAGCTACTTGGTAGGCTGATGAGGAAGGATCACTTGAGCCCAAGATGTCAAGGCTGTGGTGAGTCAGAATTGTGCCACTGCACTCCAGCCTGACAGTCAATGAAATCCTGTCTCAAAAAAAAAAAAGAAAAAGAAAAAAAATCACATATGCAGAAAAGTCAAGAGCTTCTACACACCATTAGTACCAGTTAATTGGTAACAGTCATGTACAGAAATTGTGGCATTTATATGACGAGTGACCTCAAAAAACTCAGAATTATTTTTTAAAGGGCGGCCCCCTTGAAGTACATGCTTTCCCTGCCAGGAACCCTTTGGCATCAGGATACCAGCTAGTGTTGTTGTGAGAGGCTGTATTCAGCTTTAGTTAAATTCTTTTGGAGATTCTTTCAATGTGTTTGCCTATCTCATGATGGGTGGTTTAGGAAAGCACCTGTCGACACTGCAATGTTCAGCAGTTTTTCACCAAAAACAGCATGACTCCCCATGCCCTACCCTCCCTATTCACCCGATCTTGTTCTGACGTTTTTGTTTCCCAGGATGAAAACAGCCCTCAAAGGGAAAGGTTTTGCTGATTTGGAAGAGGCGAAACAAAAAAATGACAGAAGCACTAAAAGGCATCAAAATCAATGAGTTAAAAAACTGTTTTAACAACGGAAAAAGCATCTTGATAGGTATATCGCATCAAATGGAGAGTTCTTTGAAGGTAACTGAAGTTTAAACATGTAAGAAAAAAATACACAATTTTTAAATAACTAGATTTTGGTATTTTCGGTCCCCTCCCATTTATATTAACATTAGTAAGAGAGTTAGAAATTTTTTAAAAAAGGATTAGATACTATCTAAACAGTATAAAATATCCCCATACATAACTAGATATGTGTAAGAACTCTGTGTAGGAAATTGAAAAATAACATTTAAAAGAATTGAAGTAAGACCTAAATAAACAGAAGGACATACCAGGTTCATAGACTGTAAAGATAGCAATGGTAAGAAAATGCATGTCATTCAATAAAAAATTCCAACAGGTTTTTATTTTTCTGATTATTTTTCTGATTTTTTTTGTTAGCGTGTGCATGTGTATGTGTGAATTGAAAACAGGTACCATTTCGAAGTTTGAAGTCAATTTTTTTTACAAGTGTCAAACATTTTTCTAGTATGCTGAAAGTTCTTAGGCCCCAAGCTTCCAGGTAAAATGGCTTCTTTGGAGTCTAGGTCTTTGTACTCCCAGGCTTCACTAGGATGACTTCTTTCTGTGTTCTAATGAGTCACATATTATTTGATTCTTTTCTAAATAAAAAAAAAAAATCCATGTATGTGTTGTTGAATGATTTTAATTTAAAATGTATATAGGTATGTGTTGGAAAATTGCGCTTGCTAATTTTATACATCTATAAAGTTAAAATAAATATATGATCTTTTACTAAAATTTGCATTTACAAATTAAGCATTTGTATTCTACTGTTTTCGTTGTTTGCTGCAGTGGGAGAAACTTGCTTGAAAAATATGGTTTCTACCATATTCAGAAAACTCACCAAGAATTTACTGTATCATCTGTACCACTGTACTTGTCTGCTCTCTAGTGGAGTCAGAGCAAAGTCCAAAGCTCAGGAGATGGAAGCTGGTGAGCTATGATGGTGCCACTGCTCTCCAAATAAAAAATCTGGAGGTAAGAGCCTGCTGATTAGTTTTTGAGAAACTATATTACTTAGGTTTAGCCTTTGTCCCTGTGTAACATATTATTAAATTTAGAAATCTACTATGTATTAATAACATAGACATTGGCATACACCTGTTTGATGCTGTTATAGTGCTGTACCATGTGTAGATTAAGCAAAAAGACTAATAAAATAATTCCCACTTTGAAAAAAATGAAAAAACAAGAATAAAACCAAATAAAAATAATGTATAATTATAAATAAAATTTATTGGGCACCTGCTCACTGCACTTTCACACGGTATGTCATTTTACCTATACCACAGTTTCACAGCAGTTCCCCAGTTTCTAGATAAAGAAATTCAGGCTTAGTGTGATTAAGCAACTTGATTAAGGTCAAATATTAAATAATATTAATAATGATAGCGAACATTAAGGACCAGGCTGGGTGCATCAGGCCTGTAATCCTAGCACTTTGGGAGGCCAAGGTGGGAGGATTGCTTGAGTCCAGGAGGTCTAACCTAGACAACATAGCAAGACCTCATCTCTACATAAAATTAAAAAAAAATTAGCTGGGTGTGGTGACACACATCTGCCATCCCAGCTCCTTGGGAGGCTGAGGCAGGAGAAGGGCCTGAGCTCAGGAGATGGAAGCTGGTGAGCTACGGTGGTGCCACTGCTCTCCAGGCTGGGTGACAGAGTGAGATCCTGACTCAAAATAGTGATAATAGTAATAGTAATAATAATAATAATAAATTAACATTAATTAAGCAATTTTTAGTGCCAGAA
This sequence comes from Carlito syrichta, assembly GCF_000164805.1. Classification (NCBI taxonomy): domain Eukaryota; kingdom Metazoa; phylum Chordata; class Mammalia; order Primates; family Tarsiidae; genus Carlito; species Carlito syrichta. Next base: position 38,241 of record NW_007232029.1, read on the forward strand.
ACTCTGTTAAGCACTTTGTATGTCTACAGAAGTTAATGCTTGGAGCGGGAAATGGAAACCACTTTAAAATAGAAGTGGGTTAATACTTGAAGTGGAAGTGGGTGGATACTGGGAACGAAAGAGATCCTTATCATTAGTGGAAGAGACAGAAAAGTAGGTTTTCCAGTGGACATTGTGGGATGGCTGCCAACATAAGGCAGAACACACTCACTAGGAGCTTCCAACCCTGAGGTCATCACTGCAGTAATGCTGGAAGTCTTGAAACACTGAAAACTCTGAACTATAATGCAAACTCTGCTGCCAAAAAAATCTCCTATTTCTACCACCTCGTTTCAAACAGCCAGGTGTTGAAAGAACAGTCTCTGGCACTCATCCAACTTTTGCCTCTGATCGTCAGACAATTCACACCCAAAACCCTTGCAGCAAGAGAGTTTGGAAAATATAGTATTTCCCAAGGCCAGTCAACCACACCCAGCAGCAATGCATTATCCCATTTAGTCCTCATAGAGATGCATCTATGATTGTTGTTGCATCGATGAAATAATTGATGTTTCTCCATTTTATAGACAAGGTACCAGATAATAGAGGAAGGTTATAAATAGAAGGAAATAGATTTTAGATAATCGAGGAAGGTTAAATAACTTCCTAGAGACAGGATAGGAACCTATGCCTCTCTTATTCCAAAGCAGAGCACATCTCACTACCTAAATATGACGACAGAATGTCATCACTAATTCTGTTAGACCAAAGTGGATACCTGCCCTTTACCATCTGCCCTTTACCATTTTTTTTCATATGCTTTTATCAGGATAAGACTCAAAGAGAAGTGACTTGAAGATGGGACTTTCCAGTTGCTTCCTGAATGAGCTGTCCTTCTAGGTTTGGGATAAAAAGATGCAAAATTAATGTTCATCCTTCCTGCTTCTCATTTTCTTGCAGAGAAAAAAAATACGTTCGCTAATACTTATGAGTTGGTGTGGGGTATTGGCCAGACATGGACTGATTCCCCCTCCCTCACCAGCCTCAGGCCATGGCTGGTAATGAGTCATGGGATGCAGGTGACCAAGCAAAGCTGAAAACAAGGTATTCGTTGCTCTTAAGCCATGTATTGTAAACACTAGATAGCAATTTGAATGATTAACTTGTTTGATTATAAAACTATTTGGTATACTGCCCCGATGCGTGGATTCTTCACAGAATCACCATCCTTGCCCCCCATAAGCTTTAGGGAGCCAGTGTCTTTTGCTGCTGGACCTCTGGGTGACTTTGGAATAGGCAAAAACGTCATGTGTAAGCCCTCTCAGATTTGGAGTTACTGCCTTCCAGTTGGCCAGACAAAGGGAGCTGATGGCATTGCTGGCATTGGAGTGTGTATGTAGCTGGCATATGTGAAGAAATCGGGGTGAAAAATCTTCTCAGAGCAGAGGAAAGACTTTGGCAAGGGAAGATAGCAAAATCACAGATACTGGTCTTGTCCATGCAGCCTGACTCACACATCACCTGTTCACCGTACACTGCCCTTCCCTTCAGAGGAGAATACTTGGTCCAGGTCAGGTCAGTCTGACTTCCCATCTCAGGAATGAGAACCTTGACAAATGACACCTAGAAATTGAAGATGGTCAAAATGAAAACATTTTGATAGTAGTCTTTAAGGCGGTCATATACCGTAAGGAAACACCCACAATTACTGTGGAAACTTCTAGGGGTGTCCTGGTTTATGTCTCTTCTCAGGTGCAATTGTTCACAACATTTTCCATTTTGGAACTGCATGGGATTCTTCCAAGAAAATCCCTCTTCTTGTTTGAATCAGAGCAAGTTTCTAGTACTTCTTACCAAAGCCAGGGAAGCATGCTGGCAAAAAAGGTAAAGAGATAAAAATATTATTTTGGGCTGGGTTTGTTGGCTCAACCTATAATCCCAGTACTTTGGAAGGCTGAGGAGAGTGAATTGCCTGAGCCCGTGGGTTTGAGACCCACTCTGGGCAACTTGGTGAGACCTGGTCTCTACAAAAAAAAATCAGCTGGTAGCGCGCGCCTGTAGTTCCAGTCACTTGAAAGGCAGAAGATCGCCGGTGCCCAGCAGGTCGACGCTGGGGTGGTGGTGAGCATGCCACTGCACTCCAGCCTGGGCTACGAAATGAGACTCCAACTCAAAAAAAAAAAAAAAAATTTTGTTTGTGCAAGGATGGTTGAAAACATTGGTCCTTGTTCTCATCCAAGTGTGTATCAGAAGCACTTGGAGAGTTTAAAAAAAAAACTCTCACAATAATCTACAGCCCTAATAGTTGTGATTTAGTGCATCTGGGTAGATTAGAATAGGAATAAAAATGCATATTTTGAAAATTCTTCCACTTGATTCTAATGCGTACCCTGTTGTAATCATGAGCCTAAAATGAATAATGCTATAATCTCTTCACGGCAAAGCAGACAGAAGACAGTTGTAATAAGCAAGTTGACTAAGATTATGTCGTGAGTTAGTAATGTTGGTTTCCTAGATTAGAAATAGCTGGTTTGACTCTTAGGAATCTGAAATTTAAGGGTCAGAATCAGAGATGTAATACTCTTAGGGAAATGATTTTGCCTCTTTGAAATGTACCTGGCATTTTTTTTTTTAGTGTTTATAAAGGAGCTAAAGTGCCATCCAGCGGCCAAACTCTAAATTACATTTTAGTAAAAATAAGATATGAAAAAGATGAGCAGAAAGGAAAAAATTATTTGGAGTCCAGGATTTTAACTTTAAGATATTGGTAGTTACAGACGGAAAAGGATATGTGGATTCAATGAGGTGTGATTTTATATGAAATTTTCTGCAAACATTGGTGGTGAATTATCTCCATACCCATACTCAAGTGTGCCAGGGATTCACGTCATTTTAGAAAATTCACATTTCACTTTTTTTTTTTTTGAGTTGGAGTCTCACTCTGTCACCCAGACTGGAGTGTAGTGGCCGCTCCTGGCCACCGCAGCCTCGACCTGCTGGGCTCCGGCCATCCTTCCGCCTCAACTCTCCAAGTAGCTGGAACTATAGGCGTGCGCCACCACGCCCAGCTAATTTTTTGATTTATTGTAGAGATGAGGTCTCGCCAAGTTGCCCGGGCTGGTCTTGAACCGGTGGGTTCGGGCAATCCTCGACATTTCACTTTTTAATTAGATATCTTGTTGGAATCTGAACTATATTATTATTTGGACCTGATCTCCTTAAAATCACTTCCCACAAATACGCACAGTGGTTATGTCTTCTGGGCTAATGTTGAAAAATAAGTCTTCATTTGCTTATAATGAGGATTGTTCATTTATTTATCCAACAAACATTAATTCAGTAGTTTTCTTTGTGCTAGTACTGCTCTGGGCATTGGAATACAAAAGATCCCTGATCTCAGGGATGAGTATGAAGCTGTGTGGAGTATGTGTGGAGAGAAAACAAACAATACCCAAGAAAAGCCCAACCTAACTCACCATCACTCCTCAATAATAAGCAAAATCAATACATGTCATTTTAAATGTTTTGAAGAAAATGAACTGGGAGCTCTATAAATGGGTGTGTGTGCCAGCAACTTCAGATAGGATCGACAGGCATCGATCGAGGTGACAAAAGTCCAAAGTATAGAAAGATCAGGCAAATGGATCAAGGTGAGGTAGATAGGAACCAGATTTATCAATTGTATTTTATTCCAAGTTCTTCGGGAGGCCATTGAAAGTTTTTAAGCAGTGGATCAGTCAAATAATCAGATTTGCCTTTGTAAAAGGTCACCCGTGTACTGTGAAGGGTATTGATTGGGAAGGGACGAGACATGAAACAGAGGCAACTTAGCATTACACTAGTCCAGGTGAGACAAGACGCTGGCTTGAACCAAGACGGTAAACATGAAAATATCGAGAAGTGGAAATAGCCAAGATAAATATTTGAGGGAAAAATTGACAGGTCTTGTTAATAAATGAGATGTGAGAGATAAGGGAAGGAGGGAATGAAGTGTTGGTTGCGATGTGTAATACAGAAACAGACGGGGGCGGGGAGTAAGAGTTCTGTCTGGGCTTCTACCTTTGAGATGCATGCCATACATGTGTTAAAGTGTCAGTCGGCAGTTAGCTCTCAGAGTTTAAAGCCTAGAACAGGCTAAGGACTGGGGCTACACATTTGGCCATCATAAGTATTCATATCATGCTATTTAAAGCCATGGAGGCTGGGCACAGTGGCTCAACCTGTCATCCCAGCACTTTGGGAGGCTGAGGTGAGAGGATTAGCCCGGGAGTTTGGGACCAGCCTGGGCAACTTGGTGAGACCTTGTCTCTACAACAAATCGCAAAACAACAGCAGCAGCAGCAACAACAACAACAACAAACTAGCTGGGCATGGTGGTGTGTGTCTGCAGTTCTAGCTACTTGGAAGGATGAGGCGGGAGGATCACCTAAGCCTTGCAGGTTGAGGCTGTGGTGACCATGAGCATGTCACTGCACTCCAGCCTGGGCGACAGAGTGAGACTCCAACTCAAAAATTTTAAAAAAGCCATGGAAATGAGTGAGATCATGTAATAGGAGTTTAGAAGAACAAAAAGCACCTGAATTGAGCCAAGAGAAGTGTACATCGTTTATGTCTGGTAAATGCAGTGGAGTAATCAAAGGGCACTGCTGTGAAATAAAGTGAAAAGCAGATAGTGGGACGTCTCACAAATAAAGGATGATGCTTTAAGGAATGAGTGGCCAGTTATGTGGAATGCCATTGAATATAAAGTAAGAGAAGAATTGAAAAATGGTCACTGAATGTGGCAACATGGGATTTCTTTTGAGACCTTGACAAGAACAGTTTCAGAGGAGAGATGTGGAGGAAAGCCAGACTGGGATATGTCGGAATGTGACGGTGAAACATCGTCAAGAATAGATATCAAGTATGCACTTTCAAAAATTTTGCTCTAGTGGGGAGCAAAGAAATAGACAGCTTGACATTTCTTCAAGTACTTTTTTTTCTCCAATGGGAATTGCCAAAGAATGTCAGTGGCTCAGCATCTCATTAGAGAAAAACATCAGCTAAAAAATTGTTGATGTTGGAATAAAGTCCTTGAGAAAGTAACAGTGGAAACAGCCAGAGTTCAGGGAGGGCAGTCAGTTAAACAGAAAGGGAACACCTTTAAACTGCAGTGGCAGGAAAGGTAGAGATTGTGAGTATAGACACAGATCATGCTTATCTTTAGCTGATGCCACTTGGCCACCTTTCAAAATCGTGTTCTTTTGAGTTGTCGCTTTCTTTACCAAAATTTCTTTATGCTGTTCCAATTTTGGGAAACACTGGGCTAAACAAACTCTTTACTGTGAGAATTTTCAGACTTTAATTTGCTCACGTGTACTGTGAATTTCCAAAAGAGAGTTTATACATGCAGCATTCTCCAAACTGATTTGACCACTTAAACTTTCTCTCATGTACTACCCTTTATTATCCATGGGAAGACGTTTCCAAGGGAATATATCTTAAGAGATTTTGAATAATCAAAAAGACTAGTTTTTCTCTTATACAATTTGATTTTTTTAAAAGGACTTTATATACTTTTTCATAAATTCCATTTTTCTAGCACTCCAATCAAATGAAGAGATTGGAAGTTGTGTAGTAAACATGTTGGCATATGTTATTTATAGCTGTTCTTGATAGTCTCTTAATAAACTGAACACAAATAATAAAGGACTACTTTTTATCTGATATTAAAATGTGAATAAAAACTTCTTAATTTACAAATAGGTATAAAAATGTATCATAATCTCATGTCATCTGTGTTTTGAATATAGAAGGTTTAGGAACTTCCTCTATATATAATATATTATAGCATCTTCCAAATAGAAATCACTTTATAATACTTGTTGAATGAGTAAATAAATGTATAAGTTCCCATTTGCCTTGACCATTTATTATTAAATATAAAAGAAATCCAGTTCACTTTCACTCTTTATAAATTTGAAGTATCTAACTGCTCTGTTAGATGCCATATATAGGAATGGTAACAATCATTTTATTGTCAAATACATTTGACAATGGGGAGATGAGAAGGAAACAGCATTTTCCTTCTCTAGACTAATCAAGAAACTTAATTTTATTTAAATTAAGAATTGAATTAATTAAATAGTAGATATTCAACTTCTTGAGGGCTCATTTTTAAATCTGGGGTAGAATCTCAGTGATCTGCACATAGTGAAGGACTCAAATATTTGTTGAATTAATTAGACTTTTATAAGGATCTGCCCTAACTAAGTTTACAGAAAAATACATATATTTGTGTATTTTCCAGGAAACCCAGGAAGGCTCAGTCACTCCGAATCATTTTTCTCAAGGAGATCAACAATATCTGAAATGCCACTTTAGAAAATCACTCATTTATTCACCAAATTTAGATTAAGTATTTATTATGTACAAGCCATCCTGCCAGGTGCTGGAAATACAAAGAATAGTAGTTATCATCTGGTGCAGGGAGTCAGGTGTGTGAATGAGTATCACCTATTTTGTTGTATTTATTTTTTTGACAAATGATCTTCATCTGCTTTTGGTTGGATTCCTCTCATCTCCCTCCTTTTCCTTGTTTTCTCCTTATTCTTAGTATTGCTCATGTTGGAAAGGTGAGTATCCTGAAGAAGAGCTGGGAGAGGCATCAGAGAGGCAGGTAGGCTTGCAGTAGATTGAAATTTAGACAGATTTTTCCTATGTTTTCTCGTACTCTCCTGTTTCCTAGGGTGGCAGGAGTGTCCCCTGGGGGCTCTGTGAAGTGCACTATTTCACCCACAATGTGTGTGTCCACATGTGCCCACGTAGGAGTATTGAGTTCTTTTCTTCTTATCTAGCTGTTGCAGAAATGGTGGTTATTCATATTTCATTTCCTAGGCTATTACTCTTATGGCAAAGATAGCTTTCTATATATTTACTCCTTTGGTCCCTCCTTCCTGGCCATTTTTTGGTAAAAGAAAGGTATCAGGCAGGCTCCACATGGCTCCAAGTACTGGGCTTTGTGTGAGGGGGCTATGGACTGTCACTAATTTTACTGAAGATGTGGTGGTCTTTTCTGTTTTTTTCTCCTTATTTTTGGATAGTTTCTAAGAAAGAGAGGGGCAGAGACTCTACCTTATTTTCCCAGAATTTTTTTAAAAGACTTAAAATGTAGCAGTAGCGGGATTGAGGGAAAGACGAAATGCTAAAAATTGTTGGTAATAGAAAACTAAAAGGTAAGATTTAAGAAGTGGAGAGATTTTAGGTGGCAAGTGTGAATATGCTTATATTTAATAGTATCAGAGGTAGAGGGGAGATTAAAAAATGCAGATGAAGAAGACAGGAAGCTGGAAAGCAGGTGTCTTGATTCAATCATGCAGATAAGAATGAGATAATTACAGTAATTGGTGTTGAAGGGAAGACTGTGGATTATATAATTCAGTTTTCAGACAGCTTTCTACAGATTTCCTGTTTCGGTCCCTCCTTTCTGGCCACTTGTTTATAGCGCAAAGGCATCAGGGAGGCTTCCAATACCTGTCCACCCAAGTTTTCAGAGAATGTGCTTGGACTGGAAGCTATCAGGTGGAGGAGCAGTAAAGCTGCAAACATTCTGTCTATGTTTAAGCGAGAAGCTGCATCCGGTGGCAGCTTGGGAGATAACTGTATAACGGCTGCAGTAAGTGAGCACAGCCTCAGGGTGGCGATGTCCGCCTGCATCAGCAAGAGCTGCTGAAAGGTGGGAGGGTCGCAGATTGCTGGAGGTGCCGATCTCTGCGAGGAGGGACGGTTTCTGCCTTTGCAGGAGTCACAGAAGCATCCGCAGGATCCAGGCTTATGCCTTTCTAGACATGCATCATGGTCCACCGAAATTCTGCTAAAATCTGTGGGGGACTTTCTGACTGCATTATATTTTCACGCTTGTATTTTTGCTGCTTCTTAATTAAGTCATGATAGAGTAGAAAGAAAAATGCGATTAAAAACTGATTGTAGCTGCTCCTTCCTTCTAATGCAATTGCTGAATTTGTCTCTGGAGAAGATGGTTCTTTTGTCGATAACAGCACGGAGATAGGCTCTGATAGCATTTTTTGCCTGAGACATGCACGGCTAAGGGTGTAGTTTGGATGGCGTGGGTAGGAAGAAGACAGACAAACTGTTTGACAGTATAAAGTTACAGGTGTTTGGAGTTAGAGTGACTAAACAAGAAATCACATTGAAGAGAGGGGAGGAAAGCCTTGAGAACGTGTTGGGAGGAGGGGACTTATGGATGCATCCGACAAGGGTGCGTATTTCTGGGGCAGAGAAGTGATGATGATGAATATCTGGAAACAGTGATGACCTCCACTGAACTTGCAGTATTTCCTTCCCATTCAATACTTCCCCATCTGTTATTATCAAGTCCTTTGAACATCTTTTCTTTAAAATAGCCTTGGCCGGGTGCAGTGGCACTTTGGGAGACTGAGGTGGGTGGATGCTTGAGCCCAAGAGTTCTAGACCAGCCTGGGCAACACAACAAGACCTCATCTCTACAAAAAGTAAATTTTAAAAAATAGCCTGTGTTTTTGTGATTTGGGGAATAAAAAAAAGATGACATATTGGTTAGGACTGGGCGTGGCTCTGTGTGGCAGAAAACTTGAAAGAACACGGCTTAAATATGTTGGGAAGCTTATTTCTCACATAAATAATTCTAAGGGAAAGCAATCCATGGCAGGTATGGCCCCATGGTCATCAGGAACTCATGCTCCTTCCAGATCTCCACACTGTCACCCTGAGAGTATGGCTCTCATCTTTGTGGCTCCTCATGTTGTCATCACTATAGAGCATATAATCTGCACTCCAGGGGGTGAGATGGAGAAATGGAGGGTGAAGAAGAGTATATTCCTTCTTTCCTACGGCTTTCTGGAAGTTCCACAAAATACTTCTGCTTGCACAGAACATTGTGCACATATTACCGGCCAGTATTTAGAAACAAGAAAGGCTGGGAAATGGGCTTCCAGCTGACTGCCATTGGCCTCGGTCAAAATTAGGATTCTATTATTTTGAGAGATAAGGTGAGAATGTGACCTGGGAAAATGACAAGGTGTCTCTGCCACAGAAAGATGAAGTCCATCATAGAGGGATGTGGTGGGCCAAATGGGAACGGCAGCTGGGTGAGCTGGACAGCCGCAGAGAACCAAGCCGTGGAGTGGACTGACTCAGAAAATAAACACCTCTTCATCCCCAGCTCCTCAATCCTATCCTCGAGAGCGCTCAGGAATTTACTGGAGGAGACTGGTAGAGTTGCTACAGGGTGCATATGGGGAGCTTAAGCCATTCTTCTAGAAGATTCTATTTGAGCTCAATAGGAATTCTCCCTACCCAGGAGGCAGGCATGTGAATCATGGGTGAGGAAACCCCTCTGCCCACTTTGTAGGTTGCGACAGCTCAGATTTTTACATCACTGTCACTCCTCTTTACTTTCCCCCGTTTGTGTCTGTATTCTGCCATCTGAAACTTTTATTTTGGTAAAAGTACCTTTAAAAGTCTTTCTAAAAAATCATCTCTATTTTTTTTATTAAACAAATATATGTTGTCTGAATTAAGGATCATTGCCAAGACTTTGGCCAGTTTTATAAACTTTGATCTGTGGATCAAAAGTCTGATTTTCATTGTAGATGTCCTATTTGTAGGGTTCATTTGGGGGATATAGCAGGGAGCAATAAGGTTTGTGGCAAGGTCTCTCCAGGGTTAAGATTCTCAAAGGAAGGAGAAAAGCGCAAAAGACCCCAATCATCCCAACCTCTTAGCTGCTGTTCCAGGAAGGCAAAAAACAGACAGACAAAAATATCTCTCTCTGAGGAGGAAAAGAGTCAAAAACTATTTTTTAATTTGGGGCATGAGAATAAAGCTGGTGTATGTGGGCTGCCAGTACAATATTGGTGCAAAAATCCCTTCTGCCTACTTATAGACGACTTGTTTTACAGAGTTTCGACAAAAGTAGTGAGAAAGGAGGAGGTGCATAGATTTGTAATTTTATTACGATTTGATACTTTTTAAAATCTTTTGAGATAAAACCTGAGTCCTAGATTCTTTTCCCTTCTATTGGCATAATTTGTAAAATAAGGATAACATAATATTTAAAATTCAATAACTTGATTTGTAGATATAATAGAAATCACAGTTAAAGGTCAATTTTGCTCAGGAAATTCAGGAGTTTAAGACATTTGGCTTTAGGGCCCCTTTCTACTCTGACACCCTATTAAAAAGATTAAAAAATGCTTTTATATATTGATATCTATAATAGGAGAAATCTAATAATTTATTTAAAAACCAATAATGATCCCATGGAATGTTGGCATAAATAAATATTTTTAATGAAATAACTATGTTTTTCAGATAAAATTCAGTGAGGAGAGCAGTTTTGCTTTGCATTTTTGAAAATTACCTTAATATTAAGCCTAAGAGAAGATTTCTGGATTATCAAAACTGTTTCGCATTCGTTCTGTTGTGATACATTGCTCTGGCTGAAGTGAATGAATAAAGTACAGCTTTGCATATTTGTATGTAGTTTAAAAGGGAGGAGCATTTTCATAACCTTGACAGATAGTTGTGTACAGTTTTCTTTGATACTACATCCAAACATGGCAAGTAGCTGTTTCTTTAAAGGTTAATTGCAATGTAGAATCCAAAACTATCTCAATAAATTTCTCATCACATTAATCTACTGGTCTGTCACATAATTTGGATGTAGTTTTTACCATTGCATGATTTTGTAATATGATGCATTGACTATTTAGAAAATGTAAATTATATTGAATTGTACAGATCTCCCAAATATTGATGAATTTCATTGTGTGGTGGTATCAAGAAACTTTATTCATCAGTATCATTACCAAATTCATCAGAAAAGTCTTTAGATGATGGAAAGCTGACAAGCTAATGGAAGCTTTCACTTGAAGCTTAAATTGTGCTATTGGCAATAAATACTGTCAGTTGTTTTCCTTAAGTGACAGACTCACTTTGTTCATTTTTGAGGAAATGTCTGCCAAATATCCAAGTCTTCTGCCAGTTGTTCTTTTCAGTAAAAATTATTTCACGAAAATAGTAACTAGTTCAGCTAACAACTTAATTGTTCAAATGTTTTTTTCTCACAACCACAATCATACTTGGCCCTATGTATACTTTCCATTTTGTTACATAGAATATTAGAAATAGATCTAGATACTTAAGGATCTATAGTTAATAATATTAATATTAATACTTAAGGATCTACAGTTAATAATATTAATAACTTTTGTTGTTTCATCACGGACATTGTTAAGTAGAAGTGGATGTATTGGCAGAGAAAAAGACAATCACGACTATATGATTTGATGCATGGTCTTGATTCACTCTAAAATGCTATCATTGTTTTGCACATTTAGTGCAAATGACAACATAGTGAAAACAGCTGCAAGGTCTTAATCTTACTATGAAAATGGCTCTGAGTTTGCTGACTCCCTGAGATGGTCTTGGGGACACACAAGAGTCTGCAGAGCACATTTTAAGAACTGCTAAACTAAAGTGTTCAAGGGTATGTTTCAACATAACTAGCTCCCATTAGATTTTTAGTGTTCAGTTCTATTTGTGAACTCCTTGCAAATCAATAAAACACAGATTAACTTTGTGTTCTTAGTCTCAACCAAGAAAATAGTTTTCTGGTCAAAACTGTATTTTGATGATTAACAAATGTCTACTAGTGACTGAAGTGGTTGAATATTATACCTTCCCTGCTAATCCTCTTCCTTGGAGAATATAATTTATGAAGAAGCAGACAGTTCCATCTCAGTGAAAGATGATGGGATAAGGGAAAAATGCTATTAACTTAATATATTATTTAAAATTATATTTTTATATATTATTTAAAATTATGTTAAAGAGAAGGATCTCTCATTCTCTTGAAAATTCTTTCAGTCATTCATTAAAATTGTTAAAACTCCCTTATCCAGTGAGATAGATTATTTCCATGCAGTGAGTATATCTTACATGTAGTAGGAATTTGATTTCTTTTCTTCTAGTCATCTCTCTTTCTCTTTTACTAGCCACAGGATAAGATTTTATTGGGATGTCCATGAAGCTGTCTTTCAGCTCCCTTTGCTCACCTTTTCTTCTCTCCTGGAAGCCTCGTTTGCCACTCATTCTTTTTTGAAGTTGCCAGCTTCTTTCTCACCCTTAGGTTTTCTCTATTCTCAAGTGTGCTCTACAGAGTATACCCCAATCTCTGTTGTTCTTTTCTGCTTGAATAAGCATACAGACCTTTCCTGACTTTTAGATATTAACTGAAAGACAATATGGGTGGTTTTAAACATTAAAAAGGCATTTTGTTTCCATCCCATCTTCCATGTCTCCTGTGGGAGCTGAGTGGCTTCTGTTACCTACCCTCCTTTCCCTGGTCAGGACACCCCCACTTTCTGCCTTGCAATTTGCCCTGCTGGTCTGGCCCTCCTTTCTCATTCATTGTAGAGTCTTATGATCCAGCTTTTATTTACTTACCTTTTATTTTTTTCCATCTGCCATGATCTGAATTTTGTCTCCCACCTCCAAATTCATATGTTGAAGCCTTAGCCACCAGTGTGAAGACATTCAGAGATGGGATCTTTGAGAAGTATTTAGGTTTAGATGAGCTCGTGGGGGTGGACTTCATGATGGGGTTAGTGCTTTTATGAAAACAGACACCAGAGAGCTTACTATTCCTCTTTCTCAGCCATGTGAGGACACATAAAGAAGGTGTCTGTCTATAACCAAAGGAGAGAAGCCTCCCCAGAAAATAACTTTTCTGTCAGCCTGATCTCGGACATCCAGCTTTCAGAACTATGGAAAAAAAAAAAATGTCTGTTTTTACTCCATCCAGCCTATGGTGTTCTATTGTGGCAGCCTGAGCTGACCAAGACCTCACCCCCCTGAAAAAAAATGTTTATCCTGTATCAATTCAAGTGCAGACTCTTTCCATGTCCACACTTGATCGAGTTGCTGAGCAAATCTGACATTCCCTGGTGACATTATTTCTACTCCTTTTCAGCAATGCCTAGCAGCTCTTGTAGTTAGAATGAGATCAATTTATGGTAATTTAGATCCTTTTCTATTCTCTTCAAACTTCTATCTCTGTTTCCTCCTCATCTCTCACAGCAGAGAACTGCTGCTTTTACTTCATTGAGGGGCTGTCAAGAAACATATGGGATGGAGACTCTGGATTCACATCTTTGACTGTCACATTCTGGTTGTGAGATGTTAAATAAATTATCTTCTTGGGGTCTTTTGCTTTTCAGCTGTAAATTGGGAGGCTATCAGAATCAATGTCACAGGAAGTTCTGAGTATTAGATGAGTTCTAATCACACTGATTGGGATATGAAATATAATAAATAAATATTGACTGTTATACTTGTTCATATTAAAAACTGAAACCCTTATAGGGGAATCCTCTCAAATTCTTGCCACTACACCTTAAAATTTGTCTATATTCATGTTTGTTTGGTTTTTTTTTTCACTTTCTTCTTCTTCTTTTTTTCTTTTTTTTTGAGTTGGAGTCTCACTCTGTCACCCAGACTGGAGTGCAGAGGCCACTCCCGGCCACCGCAGCCTCGACCTGCTGGGCTCCGGCGATCCTCCCGCCTCAGCCTTCCAAGTAGCAGGAGCTACAGGTGCGCGCTACCACGCCCGGCTATTTTTTGATTTATTGTAGAGACGAGGTCTCGCCAAGTTGCCCAGGCGGGTCTCGAACCCGCGGGCTCAGGCAATCCACTCACCTCAGCCTCCCAAGGCGTGAGATTACAGGCTGAGCCACTGAACCCGGCTTTTACTTTCTTTTTCTATGATAGTGATGATAGTGCAATAAGAGTCCTTCCTCAACTTCAAACTCATTCCTTAGCAGTGCCATGCCTTCATGAGGTACTTGGTCTATTAGTTATACCTACTATCTATTCTCATTTCATCTTCTTCCTCAACTGAAGCTTTCTCTTTATCCTTTAGACCTAGACAAGATGTCCCATATCTTAAAGTACAGCTATTTACTTCTATCTCTCATTGTTCTATCTTGTTCCCTTTCTTCAAACCACCCATCTTCCTTCATCTGGTTAATGGCTCATCACTAAAAATTTAGTTTAGATTCACTTCCACTAGAATCCTTCTGTAATTCCTGTCATCTGGCCTAGATACCTTTTTATGTGGTTCCTTAGAAATCTGTTCCTCCTTGTCAAAGCACAGATCATGCTGGAATTGCCTCATTGCTTGTCTGTGTCTCCAAAAATATTGCAAGCTTTCTCAGGACAAGGAACCTATATTTATCTTATTTACTACTGTATCTTCAATAATGTGCACAGTACTTGGAATATAGTACGCATTCAATAACCATTTATTAACTGCATAAAGAGAAACAGGTAAAGTTTAAGAAAAATAACTTGGAAGGTTGAAAATGTTGGATATAATTTAAAATTATTGTTTTGACTACTCGTTGGCTTATATATTATCCTGGAGCTCTGTTCGAATTTGTAAGGCATGCCGGGCTCGGTGGCTTATCCTGTAATCCCGGACTTTGGGAGGCCGAGGTGAGGGGATTGCCTGAGCCCGCGGGTTCAAGACCTGCCCAGGCAAGTTGGCGAGACCTCGTCTCTACAATAAATCAAAAAAATTAGCCGGGTGTGGTAGTGTGCGCCTGTAGTTCCAGCTACTTGGAAGGTTGAGGCGGAAGGATCGCCGGAGCCCAGCAGGTCAAGGTTGCAGTGGCTGGAAGCAGCCACTGCACTCCAGTTTGGGTGACGGAGTGAGACTCCAACTAAAAAAAAAAAAAAAAAAAAGAATTTGTAAGACATATTTCCAAAGTTGGCAAAGTAGAGACCTGACAGTAAAAGACCTAATGTTAATCTTATGTCAAATATAATTTAAGAGTAGTTAAATGGACAGTGCAATTTTGAACGTGCTGAATTACTTCCCCTTTTTCTGTCTGTAGTCAGACTTAATTTTTCCCGAGAGAAATGACGATGAAAGGACAGAAGTTTGTGCAAAGACTCTCCTTTCCTTCTTTTTATACCCAAATAATCCATAATAACTCTCTTAAGGTTCCTTATGCTCTGACTAGAAACTAACCTTACTTATAAAGGGAATTTGGGATGTCCTGGCATGATGCAGAATACATTGAGGGTGTTAAAGATGTTGGGCCATTCAAGGAGGCAATAAACCTCCTAGACGAGATGCCAAACTCTCCCACTCTTTTGTGATGGAAATGAGAAGGGCTTCTGACTTGGAGCATCCTGAGGAGTGTGCTCTGTTGACTCTTAAGATTTTATGAAAGCTGTGTTCTCTGAGTTAAATTACATTGCCTGACTCATAGTGCACAGAGGATACCCCAGGGCCAATAAAGTATGTTAACAATCTTTCAGTCATGGTCTCTGCTTCTCTTTTGAAGTTTCACCAGTCACAAAGAGCCATGATGACTATAATAATAATAAAAAAAGCGGTTGGGTTGATAGTTACTTGTAGCCACAAACAAATAGCTCTCTCTATTTTTACACCTTTTATTTTATATCTCTCTATATTTTTATAGACTTTAATTATTAAGACTTTTACAGATTTGACAAAAGTTTTTCTTCTCAGGAAGTGGTATTGAAGTAGACATTAGAGAGAGAGAGAGAGGGAGAGAGAGAGAGAGAGAACCAGAAATGCTACATAGATTGAGGAGTGCCCATGAAATGCCTTCTTTCTCAAGTCATTTGCAATTCAGAAATCCACATTCTGGCTTTATACCACTCTCCATTCCCACCAAGTATTCTGCACATATATACAAAGGTATATACTTACATATGCTTATAGTATCTAAACATATATAGTATCTATCAACATATAAAGCTGTTGACACTTTGAAATTATCAAGAGTTTTACCAAAAAAAGGTCCTGAATATATTGAATATTTTTCTTGTAAGGAAACACAGGTCAGAATAAGTTTATACAAGGGTTATAAGAATGGTAAATTACTTGGGGAAAGAAAGTATTTGATTGTTCTTACTGATTTGCTTTTACTAAAATGACTATCAATGAATGGCCATGCCAATATTAACAATGAATGAACTAAAATGAATAATTAATTTCATTGTTGTTTTCCTATCATGTACCATGAGCACATATGTTACTTTGGAATTAAGTCAGGGCTAAAACAACTCAAATGTAACACACTATTTAATCCTCCCCTTTCCTCACCAAATACATAGAGAAAACCCTGAGAATATGTTTATTCTGTTAGAAGAGGGCAGAGAAGCATCCAGCATCTTTTTGTTATGAAACTTTACTGATGAGTTCCACAAAAACAGTTTTGAAGGCCTACAATGCAACAATAGACTTCTTCAACTCTTTTATGGATGCCTGAAATTCCTTTTGACTATGCTTTGAATTGGTTATAGTTGTGGCCAGACAAGATAGACATGTCCCAATTATTCACCAAGTTTGCTCTGCATTTAGTTAGGAAAAGGTTGTGTTGAACAATCCAGAGAATATATACTTTCAGAGGGTCTCTGAGCAGTTTGTTCACGGTCAGTGATGCACCTTAGCCTGCAAGTGTTTAATTTCTAACTTAATAAAATGATGAAAATGTGGATCTTAAAATAGAGAAGTATTTAAGAAATGTCTCTTTAGGGAGTGATTGCTATCAACTGAACATAAGAACAATTGGGTATTGCAATAGTACTTACTGTAAAAGAGCATCTGTTCCTGGGCGTATTAATCTCTCCCTTATAAAAACCACCCACCCTTTAGTACAAAGAGGAAAGTTGGGGAAGGCAGAGTACACTGCTGGAAGCCTCAGGTGGGGAGGGCCAGGGCCATGGAAAGCATCCCTGAAAGCCACTTTAAGTCACTAAAATCCAGCATCTGTGTGCTAATAACATGTTGTCTCTCTTCTATGCCATGTCCAGTTTATTCACTCTAATGAAGATAATGAACATGAAGAGTTTAGGGTAGCTAAGGATGTTTTCTAATTAATATAAGAAACTTAGAAGGGGAAATGATGAAAATGAATGGAACAGTGTCCCTTGAATCACTAGACCAAATAAATTGGACATGACATAATAGCTTCTTGTTTTTGCCAGAGACTCACTCTGGCTCCTTAGAGAGAAATTCAATCTTTTCTATTTCAGTCATCTCTTTATCAGCTGTTTAAATTATTTGATGAATAGTTCCAGTGAATATCCTGGGGCCTGAAATTTTTATGAATAGCATAAGGTGCTTGTCTATGTAATAGAATAATTTAGGTTGTTTTGGCTAAGCATATTTTCCTTGCCAAATCTTCTATCCAAAATTAATTGTAATGAACTGATATGCCCAACTAGTATCTTTTGAGAGTTGCTTTCATTTTTATCGTTATACTTCAGTGGACCAATAACAATGAAAATACATTGGGGGTGAGAACACCACAAGTTTCCACCAAGATTAATCATCCTCTTTCAAGTTGATGATGTTGTTTTAAAATTGGAATATAGGCCATGTTAGGCCACTGCTACCACCATTGCTTTGCTAAGCCATGATGTGGCTATGTGTTCTTTGAGCTATGGCCAGGCCATGTTTTCTTAAGCTTTGGTCCTCTCCCCTACCTTGGGAAGGTGAATCTCCTCTTTCTCTCTCTCTCATTTACTTTCTAAAAAAGAACAGGATAAAGATTTTGGAAGCAAAACCTCAGTTTCTCAACCAACTCGTTGTTGACAAAATCTCCATTAACATCCACTGGGGAAAGGAAAACTTATTTAGTAAATGGTGCTGAGAAAACTGGCTGACCACATGCAGAAGATTAAAACAAGACCCCTACCTATCATCATACACAAAAATAAACTCTAAATGGATCAAAGACCTAAACGTAAAACCTCAAACTATAAGAACCTTAGAAAATGCAGGAGACACCACTATGGAAATTGGAACTGGCAACCATTTCCCGATCCAAACTCCAAGTGCCCATGCCATAAGAGATAAGATAGACAAGTGTGACCTCATCAAACTGATCAGTTTTTGCAAAGCAAAAGAAACCATTAAGAGGGTGGGGAGACAGCCCATAGACTGGGACAAAATTTCCCAACTGTATATCTGACAAAAGCCTAACATGTAGTATCTACAAGGAATTCAAACATGCTGAAAAGAAAAAAAACCCACCAAAACAGCCCCATTACAAAGTGGGCAAAAGATATGAATAGACACTTCTCAAAAGAAGACATTCGAACAGCCAACAGATATATGAAAAAATGCTCATCCTCACTAATCATCAAAGAAATGCAAATTAAAACTATACTGAGATACCACCTAACTCCAGTCAGGATGGCCATCATTAATAACAAAAAACAGATGCTGGAGAGGATATGGGGAAAAGGGAACACTTCTACACTGTTGGTGGGAGTGTAAACTAGTGCAATCTCTGTGGAAAACTGTGTGGTGATTCTTAAAAGATCTAAAAATTAACCTCTCATATGACCCAGCATTCCCCCTTCTGGGAATATACCCAGAGGAACTCAAATCATTCTACAAAAACAATACCTGTGCACAGATGTTTATTGCGGCACTATTCAGTAACAAAAACATAGAACCAACCATGCTGCCCATTGAAAGTAGACTGGATTGAAAAAATATGGTACATATACATGATGGAATATTATGCAGCCATAAAGAAAGACAAAATTATGAACTTTGCAGCAACTTGGATGGATTTGGAGTCTGTAATACACAGTAATCTATCACAGAAACAAAGAACTGAGTACCACATATTCTCACTCATAAGCAGACCCTGAACAAATGTCATAATGCTATAAGAAAAGGATTGGCAGTAGTGGAAAACTGTCAGGGGAGGGACCAGGAAGGGGGGAAAACTTCATCAATAAGGATACCTGATCTCAAACCAGGTGATGGGGGACCAAAGTGAGGCCCCACCTTTACCTGTCCAATGACCATTTGTATACTAATCCTGAATTGTACCTTGCATCTTTAAAATAAAAATAAATAAATGGAATTTAATCTTCCTTGGGTTTAAATCACTTTCCCATTTAAATAATAGTAAAAACAATAGTTCATATGCGGTACTTATTACCTGTTCTAAATGCTTTGCATATGCTAATTCCTTTAATTTTTACAAAAACTCTATAAGGTAGATGCAATTAATTTCTCTGAGATGAGAAAACTGAGATCCAGAGAGATTTATGAGATTTATGAGTTTTCTCATTACAGATGAGAAAACTGAGATCCAGAGAGGTTTAGAAACATATCCAGATCACAGAACTGTTAGGCAATAGGGCTGAGATTTGAATCGACACCCCACAAGCCTACGCTCTTCACCACGAAGCTATCCTATCTCTTGAAAATTTAATAATGCA
Source organism: Carlito syrichta (assembly GCF_000164805.1). Lineage (NCBI taxonomy): Eukaryota > Metazoa > Chordata > Mammalia > Primates > Tarsiidae > Carlito > Carlito syrichta. The sequence continues at coordinate 57,543 of NW_007232029.1, forward strand.
AGTTAGGATTATTTAGTGTTGCTGATTGACTATCTGACAATACTGAGGATAATTTAAAAATACTCATGTCATTACTAAATGGAGGAATTAGTACTGAAATCCAGGGACAATTAACCCTGCTGATCATGTCCAATTAAAGATGCTTAGTGCACATAGCCTTGTGCTTTTTTTGAGGCTGCAAGGAACAAAGATAGGTTCTGGTAGAGTGTGCAGTGGGGTTTTGATGAAGAAAGAACAGAAAATAGGCTGAAAAGCTGCGAAGTCAGGCCCCACATTGAGAACAGAACTGTGATTCTGTAGTCACACCTTAGGGAGGAGTGGAACTTAGCTCTGCATTCCACATTACCCTGGTAATAACCTGGTTACCTTGTGCTGCCTCCAGGAAGATGGGTCCATTATTGCCTCTTCTTGAGATTTGCAAGTTAATGTCCCTGCTTTTTCAAGTGCTTTTCCTTCTGCTGCTGCTAACTGATGCTATCTTTACATGTTTCACATTCAAACCCCTGTCCCCTCCAGAGAGAATATTTGTTTTGGTTGAATTATCACCACCCAAGACAAGGGCACTTATGGACAGAATCCAGTGACTATCCCCTATAAATGACGACCTTAGGGTCCAACATCTACTGCTGCTCCAGATGGTTGTGGCCAAGATTGCCAAACTATTTCCAAGAAACTCCTGGGGCCAAGTCCCTTGGAAGACAGCCAAGGGCACTTAGACATTCCATATATTATATTATGTCCAAATCGTACTTACATGTATTTTTCTCTAAATTATGTAAATGCCAGTCAGCCTAATAGCTTTTCTCAATTAAACTTGATATCAATTATAGTTAATAAAGTTCCTGTTTAAAATAAATGAAAGTAGTGTTTCCTAAACACATCATTATCAGCTAAGTGTAAAATTATCAGCTAAGTGTAAATACTGAAGAAAGTATAAAGTCTGAAGAAATATTTGACTGTATGTATAAACTTTAATCTGCATGGCCACCTTTCTAATCTCTACACTTTATTATTTTTTTTTTTTACAGAGATTGATTTAAGAACTGAGAGCAGATGTGTCATTCATTGAAGAACTAGAAGTTTAATATTGCAGTAAATTCTTTCAAATAAGACAAATTATTCAGTCCTGTTGCATTGGTTTCTTTTTATTTGGCTGATAAAAAAAGAGTTGCCCTGCAATTTCTAGGGCAATATATGCCTTTCAAATTTTAAAGATTGCTGGCACAAGCACTAAGATATATTAAATTGAAAGGATTCAGTCCCTGTGGATGGATATGTGTCCTCCTCTATGTGTTATTACCTTGACTTAGTGATGCACTCCCCCTGACGGATTATTCACCTAAGCTTCACTCACTATTGAGTGTCTTTTCCCCCCTGTTTTCTTGTGACATTTTAATATGGCAGACTTCTGAACTGATCCTCATGTACTAGGGAAAATGATCTGTTGGGAAAAGAGAGGAAAACTGAAATGGAAATAAAAATGAGCTATGGTTAGCTGAGTTTTCTCTGAAAACCAAGACACCTGTGTCAGAATACTGTTTTTAATTTTTCTTCTGTTGAAATTTAATATGTTTTAAAATAATAGGTCTTCATTGATTTATTTCTTCTTTAATCTTCACTTGATAGGTGGAATCCAAGCTCACTCAACACACTTTTTTTTGTTGCAAAGAATTTTGTGTGGTATTTGTCATTTAAAAATATGTCTTCAGTACACGTTACCTTACAGGAAAGCAAAACTCTTGTGCATTTCCTCCCCCTACTGATCTCTGGAAATGTGTTGTGCATTGTCGGTTGTGCTAAATTCTGGCTGAACTTTGGTTCCAAGTAGCTTAGAGACAACTCTGTGCTACTCATTAGTGGAGATATTTTTTAGCCCATGGTGGCAGGTAAAGGAGAGACTCATACAATATTTATAAGAAGTGGAATAAACTGGATTAGGAGTTGGGAGTGCACCACTAAACTGCACCACAACTTGAGTGAGTCACTTAACCCCTCAACCCTCAATGTCTTCACTGGTAAAAGGGATACACTAGTATTTGTCCTCAAGGATGGTTGTGAGCTGTTTGGAACATGATGCCTTTTTTTTTGCCATTTGAAAATACTATTTTTTAGTTGAATATAATTCCCTAAGAAATAGAAACTCTATTAGCTATATCATGCAGTGTTAGGAGAGAAAACATCCAGTAATACAGTTAACATATGGATAATTCATCCTGAATTTACTCATGATACCACAGAATATCAGACTCTTATAGACAGAAAGGACTTATATAACTCAATATATCTAGATTTCCATCTTAGCTGCCCTAAAGTTTTCATGTAGTTTCCTGAGAGATCCTAGGGATTAATTATGGAAGAAGGAGCATGTTAGTGGGATTTGGTGTTTCCCTCCATTTCCAAAAATGAAATTCAACTTTCTTTTTTTCATGTTTGTGTGTGTCTTCAGAAGATTTCAAATGAAGTTTTTTGCCAAGAAATAATTGAAGATCACTATTCATATTCAACATCTTCATTTACAGATTAAATAACTGATCTCCAAATCCATCCCTAAATTATGCCAGTCTGTGATTCTAATTGCCAAAATAGCTGTAGAATTTTTCTAAATGCTTAAGATCTTAGAGCATCATTTTTCAACCTTGGTTACACATTGGACTCACCTTGAGAGATTTAAAAATCTTGATGCCCAGGTGGCTACCAGGCCAATTATATCAAGTCTCTGCAGGTGATTCCGATGTGCAGCCAAAGTTGGAAACCACTGGCTTGGCAGGAGGGAGAGGTGACTTTGACTTAGTTGGTAGGGAAGTGTTTATGGGAATGTAGCCTCTGAGTAGGACTTGCCAGATGGGCTGCATTTTGATGGAATAAAGATGGGAGCATTTTAAATGATTTAATAATTGGTTTCAAGGGGAAATGAGGAACAAGGGAGGCCCACGCTTCACCCGTATGATGACCACTTGTGTACCTAACCCTGAGTTGTACCCCACATCTTTAGAATACAAAATAAATTTTAAAAATTGGTTGCAGCCGGGCTTGGTGGCTCAGTCTGTAATCCTGTGCCTTTGGGAGGCTGAGGTGAGTGAATTGCCTGAGCCTGCGGGTTCGAGACCCGCCTGGGCAGCGAGACCTCATCTCTACAATAAACCAAAAAATCAGCTGGGTGTGGTGGCGCATGCCTGTAATTCCGGCTACTCGGAAGGCTGAGGCGGAAGGATCGCTGGAGCCCAGCAGCCGAGGCTGCGGTGGCCGGGAGCACTCCAGTCTGGGCGACAGAGTGAGACTCCAACTC
>NW_007232029.1:60848-137790 GCF_000164805.1 Carlito syrichta
CAAAAAAAAAAAAAAAAAAAAAAATTGGTTGCAGAAAGTAAAGAGGGGTTAATGGAGAGAGAAAGAGAGAGAGAGAGACACAGAGAGAGAGAGAGAGAGACAGAGAGAGGAATGTAGTATGACATCATTAAGAATGAGAAATAATTTTAAACTCCAAATTCTGACTCCATTTTCTACTACCTGTGTAAATGTGACCAAGTTACTTAATCTCTACATCACTATTTTCATCTGCAACATGAGAAATAAGAGTACACTGATAGATTTAGTAAAGGCTAAGTGAGAAAATTCATACAAAGTACTTCTCTCAATGTCCAATTATAAAAAATGCTCAATACTTGCTCATATCTTATTTATTTATTTATTTATATTTTAAAGATATGGGGTATAATTCAAGGTTAGGTATACAAATGGTCATTGCACAGGTAAAGTTTGGGCCTCACTTTGGTCCCCACATCACCTGGTTTGAGATCAGGTGCCCTTGTTGATGAAGTGTGCACCTCCCCCCACCTCCACTCTCTTCCCTGGCAGTTTCCCATTACTATTTATTTATTTGTTTTGAGTCGGGGTACGCTCTGTAACCCAGGCTGGAGTGCAGTGGCACCATCACAGCTCACTTCAGCCTCAAGCTTCTGGGCTGAGGTGATCCTTCAACCTCAGCCTCCTGAGTAGCTGGGAGTAGTGGTGTGTGCTGCCATTCCCAGCTAATTTTTTTTAAAGTTTTTTTTTTTGTAGAGACAAGGTTTCAGTATGTTGTCTAGGGTGGTCTCAAACTCCTGGGCTCAAGCAATCCTCCCGCCTCATCTTCCCAAAATGTTGGGATTATAGACATGAGCCACCTCACCCAGCCTCAAAATTATTTTGACCTGCTGGATATCATTGACAGTATGGCCACTAATGAGATTTAGGAGTTAGTTTGGGGAAGATTGTGGGAAACTTGAATGCCAGGATAAGCAGATTTTTTTGTATTTCTCTGGAAACTTGAATGCCAAGATAAGCAGAATTTCTGTATTTCTCCATCAATGAAGTTTGTTCTTTTTTTAATTTTAATTTTATTTTTTATTTATTTTAAAGAGGTGGGTACAAGTCAGGATTGGGTATACAAGTGGTCACCATACTGAAGTTTGCTCTTGAGCACGAGACCAAAGCAACCAGAATAATACGCTGGATTTGTGTAATGGCATCTATAAGAATGATAGAAGAAAGCAGAAAGCAGGGGTTGAGAGACCAGTTAAAGAAGGTTTACAATAGCCCAGCAATGAGGTTCTTGAATTACATCAGATGCAATCTATGGGGAAAATTTGTGAAAGATAACTTGTTCAGAAAAATTATAGTAGAGATAGTAACTGATTTGATTTCTATGGCAGCAGGGAAATCTGAAAGAAAGAAAATGTCAAAGTGACTCTGAGATTGAAGTAGTGACAGAGGTGCTAATGCCTAGTTTGGAAGAAAGGATGAGGAGTTCGTCGCAGACCTTTTAAGTCTGAGGTTAGGGCAGAACTGTTAAAAAGGTGGAGAGCAGAGAGCTGAACATGTCACGTGGATGCAAGGAGGGTCAGACATAACAGGAGAGCTTGATGTCACTCATGTAGAGGTCGTGGTTGGTGGTAGGGGAGTGACTGAAATCTCACAGGAGGGTTGTGAAGGCAGAGCAGCATAAAATTGTTCAGATTCAACAGGTGATTTAAAATTTGCCGTGACAACTCTCCTTTCCATTCTCCTTTCCCTTTCCTGCCACTTAATGTCCTCTCTTAATCCTACTTTCTCAAAAATCTATTGTTTTAATCACTTAGGACCAATACTCACTGTTTATTCTTTTCCATACAACTGAGGTTTTGCATATTCTGTTCCTACTGACTGGAAGTTCTTCCACTCTTCTCTCGCTACTGCTATACTTTCTTCAAAACTGAGGTAATGATTTTTTTCTTGTCTTCATAGCCTTCTCCAACTTCCCTAATCCTTTTTTAAAAACACCTTGTGTTTATTTTTACAATAGCATAAGTTAAATTGTGATTTAATGTTCAGTTTGTCTCTCCAATTAAAGAGTAAGTTTCCCTTACACGTTACTTGATTTATGTTTACAGAAATTTAATAAACTTGTTGAATAAATGAATAAGTAGTCTCTTGTATCTATTTCAGCACTCATCTATATGCTCCATGCCTCTAAGGGCCTAGCTAGGAAAATGTACAGACATTGTTTCAGTTTGTAATACAGACTGGCAAATGTTGCTGCTGTGTGATGCCTATGGCCCAGGAACCCTAAAAATGCTGCAGCGTGTGTGACACTGCTTTATAGTGAATAATGATTTCTCCCCAAATGTCAAAAGGGACAGCTTGAGAATGTAGACCTAAGCAGTGCTTAGCAGATAGTAGTTACTACCAAGTACGACCAGTGAAGTGAACGAAGGAGTCCTCGGTTGACAGCAAAGCCTGGTATATCCTTACTAACAGGTTTGCAGTGTTTTTTTTTTTTTTTTTTGTACCATGGGCAAGAGAAGAAAAATAGAGGGGAAGTGGAAAAGAAAGTTCCAAATGAGTTATGTTTTTGATACTGTTACTTACTAAATAACACCAGTTTGTTCTTTCTTCTTCTAAAATGTAAATTATACAACTTGATCAAACATAGGAAAAGACTGTTCTAGAGAGCTCAAAATAATCAGCTACTTATTTAGACTTAACCTCTTGACAGTTGCATGAATAAGCAGTTCAATAAAATTTTTAGATAGTGATAATTCCTCAAGATGTGTTTTCCAATTAAAACTGTTTTGATTCCTTCTGAAATGTGATTATTTAATATATCGTTCCTGTAACAAAATTGAATTAAATTAATGTCAGATGGTCCCAAAGAGCCAAATAAAATTTTTTTTAATGAATTGTGTTAATTTGGTTAAAGTCATAGATTATTCAACTGAGTTTCATTGCCCTTCCATGGAGTTGTTTACCCAGTACCCTTGTTAGACCTGTATATTTACTAGTGGCTTCCTATGGGGTCATTTCCTATCCATCCATTGCACATCTTTTCAAGTCCAAGGTAACTGTCATTTTCCCCAGTGAAGTCATTTGATAAAAACACATTGTCATCCAAAGCAGTTTGTTTCCAAAGGATCTATTATTCACCCTTTTGCAGAAAAAGGGCACTGCTCTCAAGGGTTTCCTGAGAAGTGGGCTATGCAATCCTGCCTTCCACTCTTGTGTGTCATGGAGTTTCTAAGGTGTGAGTGCAGATAAACCATCTAGCTCACAACCATGCAAAACTACTGTTGATGTGGGACTCCAGAACATTCACACAAATATTAAGCAAGAAAAAGAATTTATTGTATGATAATTTCTTCAGGATATCTTTCTCAAACAGATATCATTCAGCTGGTCATCAAACTAGGCTTTTCTTTGGTCTGGCACAAATAATAATAAATATACAGATATTATTCCCACTTCTAGGAAGGGTATCATAACAATGTATTAGAGTTATGTTTATATCTCAGTCTCAGCCTCTTCAAAACACATCCTAGAAACTGTTCATTTATTATTTATTGGTGAATCTGTTGACTACCAGCATTTCCGGGCCCAATATAATGCTTAATAAATAGTTGTTGAACAGATGTTGGAGTAGAGTATTATAAAAGCTTTCTACAATAAAATGAAAAAGTGATGCATTTACTAGCAGATGGTCATGTGGAAAGAAACCACAAGGTGGCATCAGAGTATTTAAAGTTACTGTAACTCCCTATTACAAAACGACTGGGTAATGTTCTTTTAAAAAATATTTTTAGATATATATGTAAGGGACTTAAAATACAATTAAAATATTTAATTTCAAATATTTTCTTGTTGCTATTTTGCTGTCAAATGTGAGAGCACATTGAGTAAGCATTTTAGGAAACAAAACAGTATCAAGTCAGAAATACAGCGCCAAAGAAGAGATGTGCACTAAAGAGTGTTCTTTAAGCTGGTGAAAATTGTCACCTTGCTCTAAGGAGCATTCATGTATACATATGTATATACACACATTCATTGGTTGTATGTACTGAGATATGTGGAAACAAATTATGTCTGATGTGTGTTGTGAGGTATGTGTGTGTGAGGTCTGGACATCGACTGTTTTCATCCGTACTCGGCTTCTTTCTGTCACTTTCCTCAGGGAGCAGCCTTTGAAAGCCAAGGCTGTTAAAGAGTCACAGGATGCAGAGGGCCAAGTAAAGCTGAAAGCAAGGTAGATGTCATTCGTAATAAACGTAAACACTGGATAGCAATATGAATAATTAACATGATTTGCTTTGCTTGTAAAACTGCTTGCTGTATTGCCTCAGGTGTGCATACTTCACCCATCTGCCCTCAATGTATCGCCCATAAGTTCTAATAAACCAATGTCTTTCCCTGCCAGACCTCCAGGTGACATCTTTGGAATAGGCAAACATGACAAACAAGCCCTGTCAGATTTGGAGTTACCGCATTACACGTGCCTATCATGTATAAAGTATGTGTTATTATCTATAATATATATCACATATAATGTTACTTGCATATCATATATAACACACGCTCATGCACATGCACACACATAAAAGCAGTAGACCATTTTCTTCAAAGGAAGCGGCTGGGTTATTTGTGTTTCCATACCTTTTCTGGAACTGTTCCCTGTCTCACTCTGCTTCTCAGACTCCACTCAAAAACTTTTTTTATGAACTCCTTCCCAATACCTTCCCAGGTAAAATCTATTACAGGCTCTATTGTTTGTACCCCACTATTTCCTTATACAGTTTTAAATCTGCATCTATGTCTTTTCAGTGTACATGTTTTCTTTCCTACCTGCCATATTTTATTTAATTGTAAGTCATTTGAGAAAGGAGCTGCATCTTATTTGGTTTTGACTCTGAGACCCTGGCACATAACAAATGCTTCATGAACGCACGTCAAGCATTCTGTGCTGAGAGAGCAGTATGAAAACACACACACACACACACACACACACACACACACACACACACACACACAAACAGAACAGAGAATGTACTTTAAAGTATGGCCCAAAAGTCAACATTTTCTGCCTACTGTTCTTATCAATTACTTTTAATCAATACGGTGATCATGAATTCATCATTAACTTACTAAAATTACTAATGTGCTTATTATTATCAAATGGTTATTATACTTCCTATTTCTTGGAGCACGAGATGGAAGGAATTAACGTTAAGAGTCATGAAGATGAGCTAGACGAAACTTTATTGCAACCATTTTGCACATTAACTTGTACTTGCAAAACTCCTCCACCTCCTAATTCACTGTATTTATAAACTGGATCAAATAAAATTAGTCAACACAGATCCCTCCATATGCTGGTGCGCAGTCCCTCATCAGCTAGGAGTTTCGATTTTTTTAACTTTTTAAACCCCCTGTTTACAAACCTTCTGCTTACTTTCAAATAATGCTGCAGTGCTGAAAATCTGAGCCAATGAGCCTTACTTTTGAAGAACCAAATGCTCAACTAAATAAAGATACAGTACTTGGAGATATGAGGATTACTGAATACTTTTTTGAGTAGTTTAGTTTCTTTGAAGAAAACATTTTTTAGATAAATAAATGTATATTATATAAAATTGTAAGAGTACTTTCTTTCTTTCTTTTTTTTTTTGAGATGGAGTCTCACTCTGTCGCTCAGACTAAAGTGCAGTGGCCGCTCCCAGCCACCGCAGCCTCGACCTCCTGGGCTCCGGCGATCCTTCCACCTCAGCCTTCCGAGTAGCCGGAATTACAGGCATGTGCTACCACGCCCGGCTGATTTTTTGACTTATTGTAGAGATGAGGCCTCGCTGCCCAGGTGGGTCTTGAACCCGCGGGCTCAGGCAATCCACTCACCTCAGCCTCCCAAGGGCGCGGGATTACAGGCTGAGCCACCGAGCCCGGTTTGTAAGAGTATTTTCAATGGCAACAATGTAATAAACATGACATTTTAATTTCCACTGCAAAGCAGGAATATGGAATTGACAAAGATCTCATTTCTGTTACATACCAGTATATTAAAGAAACACACACACACTGACACATGCGGACACTTCCCTGTCCCCTCTAAGGTCTTTAGTGAGTTGAGATTGAAGACAGGTGATGATGATACATTCTCACCAAACACAAAGAGTCTCCCGTGATGTTCACTGGGCATACAGGTATCATAGAATCTGGGCATTGCTGCTCTCTTGTGCTTACTTTTAAAAAGTAAATATGAGTTATTTAACATAAAAAATCTGGAAGACATACATATTTTCCATCTCTTAAAAGGCCATTCTTGTTTTTTTCCCAGGAAGAAAATATTTTTTATTCCTTAGAATCTGTTATGTAGATTTTGTGGATAAAATTACAAAAAATCTGGAAAGCAGAGTCTTACATCTATGCATGGAAACCATTGCATGGATGACGCTGAATGTCACACGATTCTTCCCAGAACAAGTCCTATGCATGCTCGCCTCTCTGTATGTCCCTCCCCCCTTTCTTCCCTCACCTGGAAATACACACACCTATTTGAGTTTTTCCTTCTATGCTTTATGTAATCATTTAGAATCCATTTTTCTGTGCATGAGTCAGGCATCACCTTGATGAATCATTTCCACAAAAACGTCAGTAATACTATTTTTTCCTCTTATTAACAAAGTGTTTTAGATATATTACTCTCAGAATAGAATACAAATGAGTGATTTGTAAAAGTGTCCTCTCTTTCATTACACCACTTTTTGTTCTCTCTGCCTATACCATTGACTGATTTTCTGATTAATTCAATGTTAGGTACCCAGTAGCCACTTATTGAATGTTTGATTAATGAATGGATGCACCATTTGCTGAATTAAAGATTTTGAGATGAGAGCCATTGTCATATATACATGTCTTGCCTTCTTAATTTGGTTACTGAAATCTCAAAGACATAGGTTATCTTATATATTTATCTCATATTTACTCAGTGCCTAGCAGAGTATTCTTATCCCTCGAATGTATCATAGTGCGATCTATGATTTCTGGTTCTGTAACTGTGTTTGAATTGTGGTTCTATAATTTGGTACTTGCACTAACCATTCTTTAAGCTGGGTTCCCTTTATAAAATGCAGAGAATAACACCTAGCTAATAGGTGCCTTCTGAAGATTAAATGAGATTATACCACAAAAATATTAACACAATTTGTCTAGTCATTTATTGCTGCTCTATAAACCACTTCTAAAATCTAGTGATATACAATAGAAACCATTATTATGCTTATAACTATCATTATGATTCTATGGTTTAGGAATTGTGAATGTCTGGGGCCTCAGTTCAGAAGGCTGAAATAACTGGAGATGGATCAATGTGTCCTCCTCATGTGGTTTGTGATTTTTTTTTTTTTGGTTGATGGCTTATTTAGTTTATTTTATATTTTGTAATTGCAGGACTTCTCAAGGCCTTTGACTATATCACTTAGCATTGTGAAACTCCAAGAGAGTGACTCAGAATGTATTTGAGAATATACCTTTTTGTGTGGGAGAAGGTGATCCTCCAAAAGTCTACTGATTTCCCTTTTTTAATGCAAAATCATTGTGATAAATGCCTATAGATGCCTTTCAGGAGGGCTGGGAGAAAAATTACAGTATAAATTCTAAAGTAATTTAGATAGTACAGTTTGGGAGGATCTGCCCTCATACTTCTGAATTTCTTTTTTTATTACAAAGATGTGGGATACAATTCAGAGTTAGGTATACAAGCATTGATTATGCAGGTACCCTTGTTGATGAGGTATGCCCCTCCCTCCCCTAGCTTGTGATTTTTAAAGTGTGGTGATTGGGGTCCAAGAGGGCGGGGATATTTGGAAAACAAGTGTTCCAAGAGACTAGGTGGAAGATGCATGGCTTTTCTGACCTAGTCTCAGATGTCACAGAGAGTCACTTTCCCCATGTTATTTTAGTTACAAACTGATCGCAAGTCTAGCCTAGATTTCAAGGAAAGGGGAATTTGACTTCCCCTAAGAATTGGCAAGGTCATATTACAGGAGGGCCTATGGGATGGAAAATATTTTTTGTGGTCATCTTTGTTAGTGTAATTTGTCTAAATAGTGCATGGAATATATACTAAGTGATCAAATTGTTTTGGCATTATTACAAAGAGTACAGTATAATTATAATGTATACTTGTGAATATTTTTTGCATTTGGATGAGTATTGCACCTGGGACAATGCTCAGCACCTGGGACAGTGACTCACAATGCAGGCTCTCAATCATTATCAGTTGAATGAATACGAATATTTTGATGACTGAGCTAGTTCTATCTCTTGTTCATATATTTGGGTTATTAGTTTCCAGTGCAACCTGATATCTTTTCCTAGAATGATCTAGAAGGGGTTGGCTACTGAGAAGATTAGAGCCTATAGATTCATGATTCTCATAGAGTATGACAGAGAATGGTGCCAAGTTCTAAAGTGTGTGTCTTCCTGTCTCATGAAAACACTGTGAGACTGCTTTGGCCCTTTGGGACTAGAAAGGACAGCATTTTCTTGTTTAAGCAATTTTTAACATACATATGTTGTAACTTAATATTGGTCTCCTTTGCTGGTTTCTCATCTTGACTTCTGACTGGAGTCCCCTATTACCCAGCCCTTACTCCCGTTTCATTCTCTTCCAAAACTCCCTGCCTTAGTGATCTTATCCAGTACTAAGGCTTTAAGAATCATCTGCCTGTGTCTGTGTCTATATTCTATATCAATCAATCAATCAATCAATCGAACATAAACTCTCACATACACATAATCTCTAGCTGAGGCTGTCTATGCTACATCTCCACTTGGCTGTCTAATAAAAACCTTGAATTTAGCATATCAAAAACTAGATTTCCTGACTTCTCATTACCCTTGGGAACCTACCAATGTGCATCCAGAAATCTTCCTCTTCAATCTTTATCTTTTCAGTTTCTCAGGTTAAAAAATCATCTCATCATTTATTTCCTTCCCTTGCTTTGAATCCAATATGCATAGTAATTCCCTTGGCTCTGCCTTTAAAATACATTGTCACCTTTCTTGCATCCACAGCAATGGCTCTGATCCATTCCATTATCACCTCTCTCCTGCATTATATTCTTATGGCCTCCTCACTGGTCTCAGCATTTCTGCATTTTTTTTTCCCTGCATTTTATTTTCAATGAACTGGTCAGAATAATTAAAAAAAAAATATATAAGCCAGTTCATTGTTACCTCTTGATTTAAAATTCTCCCATCTCACTCAATCACTGCCTACTTTAATCAGACCAGAAGTCAAAGTTTTTACAATGGCCTAAAATGTCTTATAAATGCACACCCATATACATACGTGCACACTCATGCATGCACACAAACACATCCCCATCTGACCTCTTTCTAGTTTTCTTCTGTTTTCTTCACCCTGTCTACGCTGGCCTTCTCCTGCTTCAGGGTTATTACAATTGCTGTTTCCTCTTCCTGAACTTCTTTCTTACATGTAGCCACAAGACCAGCTCTCTTATCTTCAAGTCACTGTACAAATGGAACTTTTCAATGACACCTTCCTGATCATCTTACTTTAATCATGACTACTCCAACAGTTTCCATCATCTCTCCCTGTTTAATTTTCTCACAGCACTTTTTTGCCATCTGAAATTCTATTTATTATACTTATTTTGTTTCTTGTTCATCCTTTTACTAGAGCAAGTGCTATGAGGGCAGAGACTTTGTCTGTTTTGTTCTACTTATTCTCTACCAGCTTCTAGCACAATGCCTGTCCCAGGTACTCAGGAAAATTTGTTAAATAAATTAATAACATACAAAATATCACAATTTGTTTGTCTTTAAAAAAATAAACAAATTCATCATCCATAAGCTATTTATCAAAAGTTATATCCATCAAAAACAGTATGCTTTTTCCCCACAAGATAGACTTTCTGAGAACTGTAGCTATTTTGTTTTTTTGTTTTTTTTTGTATTATTTTGCTTCCCCAAGAGACTTGACTGGCTATTTATTAAATGCTTTGTGCTCACTGATACACCTTTCCTCATAAAATAACTTATAAATTAGGAGTCACTTTAGATTCCAGGAGAATCTGACTCAATTTGTATCTCCATTTAAAATACTTTATTGTTAAAAGTAAAAGTTTCCTGATTTTGGAAAATATTATTATTAATTTTTTGATCCCTACTTACTGCTGCCTCAGCCTCCTGGGCTCCAGTGATCCTCTCGCCTCAGCCTCCTGAATAACTGAGACTGCAGGTATGTGCCACCATAACCAACTAACCTTTTAATTTTTATTTTTGTAGACGAGGTCTCACTGTTGTTGTCCATGCTTATCTTGAACTTCTTGGCTCAAGTGATCCTCCTAACTTGGCCTCTCAAAGTGCTGGGGTTACAAGCATAAGCCACCACACCCAGCTTATTATATTAAAATATGATTTTGTAAGTTATTTTTTAACACATGCAGGAAACTTTAGTGATTTCAACTGGAAGACAAATTGAGACCAAGTTATATCAAAGTCTGAGCCAATATTATCAAATTGTAAATGTTCTGGTCTTATAAATATGTTTAATGCAAAAAATACAAGTGTAAATTGATTTTTCACGCTTAAAAATAAGTTCAAGAATATAATTTAGCAATCTTCTAAACCTAGGGTAGTAACAATTGTGAATTACATGCATGGTAAAATTCAGATGGATAATCTTGCTATGTGATCAGTTTTTTTAAAAGCTTATATAAGGGACTGTGTAAACATTACTGTTGACTGAAGTTTCCAACAAACAAAATGCTTTATCTCTGTGGATTTCTCTTAACAGCCAGATAAAACATTACATAAACAAAACAAACCCAAACATACATTTTATTTAAAAGGTAAACTGTTTTGGTATACTGAAGGAACATATATTTGGTTCTATCACTTTTGCTTTGTCTTTAGTATAGTCATCAATTTTTATATATTACTTGAAGAAGCTGAATTTAAAATCAAATTGTAAATTAGACATGACTGGTTAAAATTAGGAATATTGAGAATTGAATAAACACTTATGAGCTGGTTTATTTATAATTACAAAACTTTCATTCTAGAATTACATATGCATGTGTATAAGCAATATAATTTTCTGTGATATCAGAAAAGTTTCTAAGAGTGTTAGATTTAATAAGGTGAATATAAGAAAAAAATTCCTAATTCAGAAGGGATTATGTTCTGTTGAAGTACTGTTATTTAGGTAGATGATGGGCTTATAGCCATGTATTAGCTAGGGTTCATCAAAATGACAGAACCAATAGAATGGGTGGACAGACAGACAGACCGATAGACGAGAAGGAGTTTTATTGGGAGAATTGGCTTATGTAATTATGGAGACTGAGAAGTTCCAAGACAGCTCTCTACAAGTTGGAAAACCAGGGAAGTCAGTAGTGTGGATCAGTACAAGTCTGAAGCCTTCAGAACCAGGGAAACTGATGGTGTAACTCTCAGTCCAAGGCCAAAGGCCTGAAAACCTATAAGGATTATGATTCAAGTCCTTATAGTCTAAAGACTGGAGAGTATGGAGTTCTGATGTCCAAAGGCAGGGGAAGAAGGGTGTTCCAGCTCCAGAAAACAAAGGGAGTAAATTTGTTTTTCCTTTGCCCTTTTGTTCTATGGAGGGCAGAATGGATGGTGTCCACCCACATTGTGGGTGAACCTTCCTCACATAGTCCACTGATATAGATGCCAACTCTTCTGAAAACACCCTCACCGACATACCTAGAAATAATGCTTTACCAATTATTTGGGTTTTCCTTAATCTAGTCACGTTAACATGTTAAATTATCCATTACAAGCAGAATAACGAATATAGCTTGGCTTCAACACGGTCTATACTGGGATTTAGATTGCACAAACATTCATGGAGAACCGATGGGAGCCAATCATTAATGGATCCCTGGGAGTCTCACTGAGTGGGAAACACCAAAAGCTCCTAGGAGATGGTCATAAAAAGCAGAGACAAAGCCAAGCATGTGGGCTGCATTCCTCAAGGAAGGCAGTATCCCTACGTTCAGAGTGATAATTGGTATATGAGCTCATTCAAGGCCAATGGCTCATGTCTGGGACTGGAAGAAAGAGTAAACACTTGTTTTTCTAAAAATATTTAAAATTATTGATGACAAACAACATTGTTTTGAGGTTCCTAACACAAAAGGGGATGAGAGATATGCACCTATTTTACCAGAGACCACCGCACATCTTTGGCATCTGAAGAGCCCAGATACAGATTTTGCTGTCCCATGAGCAAGAGCAAAGCAATATTTCAGGGCTTGTCTTTGAGCATAACCTTTGGGATGCTCAGAAATATTTTGAGTAGAGGCCTTTGCTGGTGCTTGATATCCTATGAGGTAATTTTCAACAAGAAGATGAGAATTGGAGTTGAGGTTGTTTATTTGACCTTGTTTGTTCCTGTGATGATTAATTTTGTATGTCTACTTGACTAGGCTAAGAGATGTCCAGATAGTTGGTAAAATATTATTTCTGGTCATATCAGTGAGGCTGTTTTCAGAAGAGAATAGCATTTGAATTGGTAGACTGAGTAAAAAAGATTTATCAAACTAATACATGTAAGTATCACCTGATCTTTTGAGGGCCTGAATGGAACAAAAAGGTAGAGAAAGGACAGATTTATTTGCTTTATCTGCTTGAGCTTGGTTATCTATCTTCTCCTGACCTTGGACAATTATGTTCCTGGTTTTTAGGCCTCTAGGCTTAGGCTGGAACTACACAGTCAACTTTCCTGGGTCATGGGACATTTCAGACTCCATAATTGTGTAAGTCAATTGCTCATAATAAATTTCTATATATCTATATAGGTATATATATCCTATTGATCCTATTTTTCTGGAAAATCTTGATTAATACAGTTCTCATAGGCCGATAGGGTCTAGGGGGACTCATATTACACTAAAATTACAATAAAAAATTTCTGCCTCATGAGATTATACATAAGGATTCAATGGCTACACATGTCTGGCATCGAATAGTTACTTAAAAGTTGACTGAATGAATAAATATTTAGAAATAACAGGACAGCACTAGAATGCTACAGAACAAGTCTTACCTGTTTTAGAATACAGTGTTTACACTCTAAGAATTGAGTGTGAAATCTAGCTCTGAGACTAGTTCTGTGATCTTGATAAACCATGTTTATTTTTCCTCATAAGAATACAAGATGGAGACTTTGCTATGATCAAATTAGATAATCATTTTGGATTATTGCAAGGTTATATTTTCTATTACATTGCACCATGTAATAGTGCAAATGTAACAGAATGCTCAGTATTCTGAGACATATATATAGAGAGAAAGAGAACATATAATAGAATATATAGAATGCTCAGTTTTAATATTTTTTTGTGTGTTCTTTCTTTTGTTCTCAAGTGCCCATTGCCCTAAACTTAGGTATTTTGACTTTGTATTCCTATTTCCTTCAAATCCAATGTTAATTTATTTATATTAAAATGTTCATATTTAATAGTAATATACATTTCCTCCATACTTTCTTGTGTTCATTTTAAATAGCTTTATTGATGTATAATTTACATACCATAAATTCCTATTGTAAGAGTACAATTCAGTGATTTCAGCAAATTTATAGTTGTGCAACTTTCATCAAAATCTAGTTTTAAAACATTTCCATTTCTTTCAAAGTTTCCCTTGTGCCTGTTTACAGTTAATCTCCTTTTTCCACTCAGTGACACATATTTAAAGCACATATATTACATCTTTCACAGACATTTATCCTGCATTTTAAGAAAGCTTTAGCTATTAAAGAGGAGATATTGAAAGAATAAATTATTATTAACCAAGGAGGCTGAAACTGATTTCAGTAGCATAGTGACTAATTAAAAAAAAAAGTTTCTACAGCACTGCAGCTGTGTCTAATGTCTGACTTTTTCTGACGATATCAAATGGGTATTTTTAGCTCTCTGTCTGAGATAGTATTCCAAGGTACCAGTGGTACCATGGCGGAAGCGATCTACTCAGGAGTAAGCCTGATGTGGATTGCTAAGAAAGCTTCATGTCTATACAACATGGAAAAACGTGTTTTATCCCTGTCTTTGATATTTTCTGGCTGTGTGATGTTGGCTAATCTCTTTGATGTCACTGAACTTGTTTTTTCACCTACACAGTGGATTTTTTCCTTCATTGCTTCATAGGGTCATTATGTCAGTAAAGAAAATATCTGTAAAAATACTGTGTAAAAAATTTGACACATAGGTTAATTTTCCCCCTTATCATTAATAAAGACCAACTGTGTTTACAGTTGACTCATTTACCAAAGCTCTAAAACTATGTCGATGAATTAATGAGGGAAAGTATTTTCACCCATGTGTTTATAGACTCTGTGGTTCATTAGGTACATGGGTTGAAAGTAATTAACATCCATCTGAATTACATTTTTGCATCACTTGAATGACTGAAATCTTAATATTAGTAGTGCATGTAAAGAATTATTGAAATTTTAATATAATTCCATCTTTAAGTCCCAGAGATTTAATGTTTGACTTTTCTTGAAGAAATTTGCCTAGAAGTTTCATCTTTCCACTTAAGGATTTTAAGTTGCTAGTGGCACTCACCAGGAAGTCTCACACACAATGAGAATGCAGTTTTGCTCTTTGGCAAGGTTAAAAGCTCAATACTGTCTCGTCATAGGGTAGAAACAAGCTATGTGAGTTGTTTTTAAGCAGAAAGGAATGGAATGAGGAATTTATGAAATTCTTCAAATCCCACTTCTCAAACATCTTTTTTTGACAGCTTCCTCTGCTTTTGAATGGAACCAGTTGTTGATAAAGCCATAAGACCCTTGTATAAAGAGCTTTCTTCATCTTGTGCATGACAGTGAAAAGCTCATTCTTTGCAGGCATGCATTGTACAGTTTGAGATTATTGAACAGTATAAATTTTAAGTTCTACTTAAGAGTTATTTCCTATTAGGGTGCCATAGTTACTGGATCAGCAGTCTTGATATTGTTTGCAAAGGATAGGCACATTCAAAAGAGCTCATTTTAAAAGTATATAGAGATATCAATAAGAATTTTTCAAATACAGGTTTATCACAATCATTGTTTCAGTTATTCTTTCATGAAAACGAAATCATAGATGATTAATGGATAAAAAAATTTGTTTGTCCATGGCATAAATAGGGTGATGAGCATTCCAGGAAGAGGAGACTTCTAGTGCTAAGGCTTTTCAAGTAGAAAGGACACACACAAACTCAGGTTAGAGGTTTAATTTTACTGAAGAATGACTCAAGTTGAGGTCAGAAAATTAGGGAGGTCAATGTTAGATCTTGTAAGTTGTGTTTTTGGTAAGAGACACTTTCATATTTCCCTTTTCCAGGTTTTCTTATTCTCTGGGCAAATATTTATTTGCATGTGTTCATTTGGCTAAATTTTTATTTACATGTGTTCATCTCAACTTTTGATTAATTTTTACTGATTTTTAAAATATTAAATTACAAGTAAAACAGAAATGGTTTTCCATCACACTAAAAAATCAAACTTCCATATCCTGGCATACACAACTTACAAGATCTAACATTGACCTCCCTAATTTTCTGACCTCAACTTGAGTCATTCTTCAGTAAAATTAAACCTCTAACCTGAGTTTGTGTGTGTCCTTCCTACTTGAAAAGCCTTAGCACACAGAAGTCTCCTCTTCCTGGAATGCTCATCACCCTATTTATGCCATAGCTAGTGCTGCAGTCCAGTTTCCCAGGAAACAGACTCTGCCGACTCTGAGGTAGAAATTCAGATACAGGGAGTTTATTAGAGAATGATGTCAGGGTCAATGTTGTGCAAGAGAGGAACGCAAGACTAGGCACAGAGAGAAGTTGGGCTACAACATAGCCTTAATTAAGTCCTCAGGCAATCTCATAGGGAACTTTGAAACTGGATTGGCCTCGTAGGGTTATCTGGAGTTGGATCAAGTAGATCAGGACTTTATTCTCCGTCATTAGTAGTTATTGAATGCAAGATGTTCCTGGAAGGAGTGTGATCTTGGGCAAGAAAGCTCTCTCCAGTAAAGAAAATTTCTAGAGAAGGCTAACCACTGAGAGCTCTTAGCCAGCAGAACTTCCAGCATTGAGGAGACTATCCTTCAGTCTTCAGGGACCTCTGAGTGGAGCCTCATAAGATCCAGTTCAGCTGCCTTTGTCTGCCTTTTAAAGAACTCATTCTAAATGTCATCTATACAGAAGTACTCTTCTTGATCACTGTGGCGAATCCCCAGTGAGTTGCACTCTTGAATGATACCCTCTCTTTGAGTGTGAGTGAAACCTGTGACAGGCTTTTCTCATCAAGAGAACATGGCAAAGGTAATGGGCTGCTGCTCCCATGATTACATTATGTACACAACTTTGCCTTAGCAGACTGCAGCGAAAGAGACACTTGCTGGTCTGGAAACAAAACAAAATAAAACAACAACAACAAAAAATAGCCATGCAGTGAACTGCTCCATGGCACACAACTGCGGTAGCTCTAGGACCTGACGACTCTTTCCAGCAGATAGCCAGAGGAAGGTGGGCCTCCGAGTCATATAGCTGCAAGGAAATGACTTCTACTAACAGTCTAGTGAGCTTGGAGGAGGACTCTGAACTCAAGAAAAAATGAAAATCAAAACCACATTGGGATATCACCCCAAAGCTGTTAAGATGGCTATTATGAAAAAGTCAAAAGCTAACAAATGTCAGTGAGGAGATGAACAAATGAGAATCCTTGGACATTATTGGTGGGAATGTAGATTCTTAAAGATATTTAAAAAGGTAGTATGGAGAATTTTAAATAAAATAGAAATAGTACTACTGTACGACACAGAGATTACTCTTCTGGTCATATACCCAAAAGAAATAAAATAACCAGCCTATAAAAATATCTGCAGTATTACTTACAACATCCAAAATATGGAAACAACCTAAGTGTTTCTTGATGGATGAAAAATAAGGAAAAAAAAAAAAAAGAGAAAATCCTGACATTTGGGACAATATGGAAGAACCTAGAGACATTATGATAAGTAAAATAAGTCAGTAGCAGAAAGACAAAAACTGTGTGATCTCACTTATAAGTGGAATCTAAAAAAGTCAAGATCATAGAAACAGAGAAGGGTGGTAATTAGGGTGGGGAAAACAGATATGTTGATAGGGAAAACAGATATATTGGTCAATGAGTGCAAAGTTTCAGTGATAATATGAACAAATTCTAGAGTCCTGATTTACAGCATGGTGATTATAGTTAACAATGTATTATATACTTGAAATACATTAAAAGAGTAGACCTCAAGTATTCTCATCACTAAAAAGAGGTAATTATGTAAGTTACAGGTATGCTAATTAAGTTGATCATAATAATCATTTAAAAATGTATGTTTATCAAAATATAATGTTGTGCATCTTATATATATAAATCAAGCATTTTATTGATACATAATCTCTGCAAATTTTTATAAGGCACATGTGACACTATGTTACATGTATAGAATGCATAGTGATCAAATTAGGGTATCTGAAATATCCATCACCTTAAGCATTTATCATTTATATGTGTAGAAACATTCAAGTCCTCTCTTCTAGCTATTTTGAGATATACAATATATTGTTGTTAGCTATAGTCATTCTACTGTTGAATATTAGAACTTATTTTTTAATCAAACTAAATGTTTGTACCCACTAATTAACCTTTTACTTTCCACTCCCAACACACATACACACATCATTTCTCACCTCTGATAACTATCATTCTACTCTCTACCTCTATGAGATCAACTTTTTAAACTCTCACATGTTTGCAATATTTGTCTTTCTACGCCTGGCTTATTTCACTTAAAATGACCTCCAGTTTTATCCATGTTGCTGCATATGACAGAATTTCATTCTTTTTATGGATGAGTAGTATTCCTTGTATATGTATACCACATTTTCTTTACCCATTCATTTGTTGACAGAAATTTAGAGTGATTAGATATCATTGCTATTGTGATTAGTGCTGATATCAGCTTGAAGGTACATGTATCCCTGCTGACTTCTTTTCCTTTGGGTAAATGTCCAGTAGTGGGATTGTTGGATCATATAGTAGTTTTTTTTTTTTTTGAGAAATCACTGTACAGTTTTCTATAGTAGCTGTACTAATTTATATTCTTACCAACAGTGTATGAGTTCCCTTTTCTCCACATTCTTTCCAGCATTTTTTGTCCTTTTAGTAATTGTCATTTTAACTGAGGAGGGTAAGATATTATCTCATTGTGTTATGATTTGTATTTCTCTGATAATTTGTGATGTTGAGCACTTTTTCATATACCTGTTGGCCATTTGTATGTCTTCCTTTGAGAAATGTCCATTCATGTCCTTTGTTAACTTTTTTTTTGAGTTGGAGTCTCACTCCGTCGCCCAGACTGGAGTGCAGTGGCCGCTCCCGGCCACCGCAGCCTCGACCTGCTGGGCTCTGGCGATCCTTCCGCCTCAGCCTTCCAAGTAGCTGGAATTACAGGCATGCACTACCAAGCCCGGCTGATTTTTTGATTTATTGTGGAGATGAGGTCTCCCTGCCCAGGCGGGTCTCGAACCCGCGGGCTCAGGCAATCCACTCACCTCAGCCTCCCAAAGGCGCGGGATTATAGGCTGAGCCACCGAGCCCGGCTTGTCAGCTTTTTAATTGAACTATTTGTTGTTGTTGATTGTTTGAGTTCTTTGTATATTCTGGATATTAATCCCTTGTCAATTAAATAGTTTGCTATATATTCTCCCATTAAACAGGTTCTTTCTTCACTCTGTTAATTGTTTCCCTTGCTGTGCAGAAGTTTTTAGTTTAATATGGTATCATTTCTCTGTTTTGTTTTTGTTGCCTGTGCTTTTGAGGTCTCAGTCATAAAATCTTTTCCTAGACCAAAGTCCTGTAGTGTTTCCCCTGTGTTTTCTTCTAGTAGTTTTACAGTTTTGACTTTCATGCTTATGTCTTTAATCCAGATTGAATTGATTTTTCTATATGATGAGAGATAGGTTGGCTGTAAATATGTGGATTTATTTCTGGGTTCGCTGTTCTGTTTCATTGGTCTTTGTATTTGTTTTTATGCCAATGTCATGCTATGTGGTTACTATAGTTTGTAATGCGTTTTGAAGTCAGGTAGTGTGATGCCTTCAGCTTTGTTCTTTTTTACTATTTACACTCTTGATTCCTTATACTTTTTTTTTTCTATTTCTGTGAAAACTGAATTAATGTTTTCATAGGGATTACATTGAATCTGAAAACTACTTTGGGTAGTATGGTCATTTTAACAATACTAACTCTTTTGATCTGTTATCATGAGACTTCCTCCCATTTGTTTACATTCTCTTTGATTTTGTATTTTATTTTATTTTTTACTTTTCAATAGAGATGGGTTCTTGCTATGTTACAGGTAGGTCTTGAACTCCTAGCGTCAAGTAATTCTTTCATTTCACTCTCTCAAAATGCTGAGATGACAGGTATGAGCCACTGTGTCTGGCCTTCAGTTTCTTTTATCAATATTTCTTATTATTATTTTATTTTAATATTTATGTTATTATTTTAAAATATTTTTATTTTATCCATAGTTTTCCTTGCAGAAGTCTTAGGTCTTGATTAGGATGGGAAGATGGTGGCCGAGCCAGTCGGACTATGTGGGTCCCCGTGTGAATGAGTGAGCGTATGGAAGATTTTGTGTATGTGCTGGTGAGCAAGTGGGTATGTGAGTGGCTGACTGAGTGAGGGCTAGGGAGCTAGTGGCCAGGGATCTCCCGGTGCAGCAGCTGGTGCCACAGTGTCTGGTCTTGGATCCTAGTGATTCCTGGGATGCAGAAACTGAGCACCATTTTCTTTTTCTTTTTTTTTCCTTTTATTTTTAATCAACACACCCCTGGGGAGAAAATGCTGGGAGAGACGGTTTAAGTGGTGCTCGTGAGAGAGTGGCCAGGCCCCTGGTGCAACAGCTGGTGCTGCAGCTTCTCTACTTTGTCCCTGGCTCTTCCCAGGTTGCAGAAGCAGAGCACCATTGTTTTTTTATTTTTTTAAATGGACAGAAGTTTTCCTTTGAAACGGCGCTGGGGAGAAACTATCACCCCAGGCTCTCCCTCACCATTGCAGCAGGAGAGAGACTGCCGGCTCCTGGTTTTGCTTCACCACTTCAGCACCTGGCAGGGCTCTGGCAGGGGCTGCAGAGGGAGTATAGAGGCAAGTCCCCATGGAAGAGGACAAGAGAGCCACCCACCACCTTCTTGAAGGTGGGGCAGGAAAGTGCTCTGACTTGCTCATCATGAAGCAACAGAGCTGATCTCTGTGACTGGTGGATCAATTCTTCAGGGACTGATTGTGGCCCAGAGGGAATATCCTGAGAGGACAAACTTCAGAGGGATCTGATGAGTCCTGAGTTCCAAGCGCCCCATCTGCTACCCTGATCCAGCTGTGGGACAAAGGGTGTGACCAGAAAAGGATGAGGAAGAACTCCAAAGAGATCAGTGGTGAGTCCGGGCCTGACCAAACCCTCCCCCACAGCAATCCTCTGAACGTCGGATCCACACAGCTGGGTCACAACTAAGAGGGACAAACCCAGGTGCAGAATAGGAGAACTCCATTCTAGGATAGGCCTGACTGGGGCACCCCTGGTGAGAGTACACACCTGGAGAAGAGACAATCCAGTACCTACCCACGGGAGGAGATCTCCCTGACCATAGGAGAGGGGGAGGGGAGGACTGCAGCCCCACCCACCTCCACTGCCCCTCCTCCTTCCCTGCTTTGTTCCCTGAGGAGAGAGTGAAGGAGGTGGCTCTACAGGAGAGACCTGATTAGAGGAACAATTACAGAACCTTCCACAAGAGGACAGGTTTTTTGTTTGTTTTAATTTTCAACTATTTTTTAATTTAAAATTTTTTTTGACTCTTTGTTAGTTCATCTCTTTTTAAAATAATTTTCCTTTGTGCATGAAGGTGTATGTGAGGGTTTGATCTGCATTCTCCTTCAAAATATTTTTCTTTTCTTTTTCTGTCTTTTTCTTCTTTTTTGGTCATTTTCTGCTTATTGTGTATGTGAATAATTGAGTGTACATCTTCTGATTTTGCTGTTGTTGGTTTTTGCTCTTTTGCGCTTCTGGAGGTTTTTTATATTCTTTTTTTATAGTTTAAGGTGTGTCAATATATGTGAGAAGGTTCAACCTGAATTCCCCCCCTTTAAATTTTCCTCTGGTCTTTTTGTTTTTCTTTTCTATTCACTTAGTGCTACGCATGTGTATGTATTTAGTTTTCTTGTTTTTTTTTTTTGTTGTTTGCTTTGTTTTGCTTTGTTGTTATTCCGGTTTGTTTTGGGGTATGTGTGTATGTGTTCAATTACTTTTGCATTGGTTTCTGCTTTGCATTGTCATATAGAGTAGTGGTAGGGAATGGGTCTCAGGGAACACATAACACAATAAGTGAAAAATTTAATTTGCAAGTAGTTTCTGATTCCTAGTGCCCTATCTCCTACTTTATTTGAATTTCAAAAACTACAAGAGACAATAAAGCTTTCCATTCACCATTCTATTTCAAAATAGAATAAATCCAGAGCCTGGATCAGGGAAGAATAGATGACTGAGCAAACATCAGAAGGGAAGGCCTCTCCCACTGACAATGAATAATAGTACTAAAGAGAAAACAAGAGAGCTGTCACAAATGAGGAAAAACCAAAGGAAGGCCTCAGGCAATTACAAGTGCACCAAAACTCCTGAAAAATCAGACCTTGGTGCCCAAACAATGGAAGTAACCAATGACTGTCCCCACAATATGACAGGGATTAGGGAATGGCTGAAAAGTTTGAATAAGATTCAAGAAAGACAAGATGAAACACGGAAAGAACTTGTAACAGAGATTTTGGCAATAAAATATTTCATCCAAGAAACAAATAAGATGACAAGCATAGAAAACAGAATTAATCTAGCCGAAGAAAGAATCTCAGAACTTGAAGACCAGAACATGGAATTAACCTCATCTGAAAAAAAACAGAAAGAAAACTCAGAAAGAAAGAACAAAGCCTACAAGAGATGTGATTATATCAACAGGTTGAACCTATGCCTGATTGGTATCCCAGAAGAAGAAAGGGAATTGGAGAACAACTTGGAGCAAGTATTCTAGGAGTTAATACAAGAAAACTTTCCCCATCTCCCCAGAGATGTAACCAGCCAAGCACAAGAGATACAGAGAACCCCCACAAGACATCAAATGAGAAGACCAATCCCTAGACACATAGTTATTTGCCTGCACAAAGTAGGCATGAAATAAAAAAATCCTAAAGGCAGCAAGAAAGAAAGGTCAGACTACCTACTGGAGAAAACCAATCAGACTATCAGTAGACCTATTGACAGAAACACTAAAAGTAAGAAGGAACTGGAGCCCTATATTCAAAGTCCTCAAAGGAAAACAATTTCAACCAAGAATTTCCTATCCAGCCAATCTCAGCTTCATCAGTGATGGAGAATTAAAATCCTTCCCAGACATCCAATCCCTGAGAGATTATGCAGCTTCCAGACCAGGCCTACAGGAGACATTTAAAAAGGTATTAAGCACAGAAGAAAGAAAAAAAAGAATGACCACACACTTCCAAAGAGAGCAGCAGAGCACAGAATCAATAGAGAATACAGCATGACAAGAAACTTGAAAACACACACTTACATTAACCCCAAAGCCAAAAGAAAACAAACAAACAAAGAAAAAACTTTATAAGAACCTCATGACAGGGAGAAATAACCACATTTCAATAATCAGCCTGAATGTGAATAGACTAAATGCACCACTCAAAATACACAGAATGGCAAACTGGATAACAAACCATGACCCAATTATTTGCTGCGTCCAGGAAACTCATCTCACCTCAAGGGGCACACACAGACTCAAAGTTAAATGATGGAAAATGAGTTTCCAGGAAAATGGATTACAAAAGAAGGTAGGCGTTGCAATCTTAATATCAGACAAACAACATTTAAGCTATCAAAAATCTAAAAAGATACAAAAGGACACTACATAATGATAAAAGGTTTAATCCATCAACAAGAAATATGCATTCTAAACATATATGCATTCAATACAGAAGCACCAGCATTTATAAAGCAACTACTAAATAAACTAAAAAAAGATATTGACTCCAACACTGTTTTAGAAGGAAACATGAATACCCCACAGACAGCCCTGGAGAGATCATCGAGGCAAAAAGTTATCAAGGAGATCCAGAACCTAAACTTGACACTCGACCAAATGGACTTAATAGATACCTACAGATTATTCCACCCAACAACCACAGAATATACACTCTACTAATCACAACAAGGAACATACTCCAAGATCGATCACATCCTTGGCCATAAATCAAGCATAAACAAATCCCATAAGGTTGAAATCTTGCCATGCACATTCTCAGACCACAGTGGAATAACAATAAATATCAACAACAACAACATTTCCCCAAAGCTCACAAAGACATGGACACCAAACAGCATGATGCTGAACAACAACTGAGTCAATACTGAAATCAAAACAGAAATTAAAAGATTCCTGGAAACAAATGAAAATGAAGAAACATCTTACCAAAACTTCTGGGATGCCACAAAATTGGTTCTAAGAGGGGAATTTATAACTCTATGAGCATACAAGAAAATGCAAAGATCCCAAGTGGAGAGCCTAACAAATCACCAAAGGGATCTGGAAAGAGAAGACCACCAAAACCCCAGCTTTAGCAGAAGAATCCATATCGTCAAAATAAGAGCCCAAATATGGGACATAGAAGACAAAAATATCATAGAAAACATCAACAAAACAAAAAGCTGGTTCTTTGAAAGAATTAACAAGATTGATGGACCCCTTAACCAGAAAGACCAAGAAAAAGCCCAAATAAACACAATCAGAAATACAAAAGATCAAATCACAACTGATCCCAAAGAAATACAACAGATTATCAGAGATGACTATGTACACCTGTATGGAAACAATCTTGATAGCCTAAATGAAATGGAGGACTTTCTGACATCACACAACCTCCACAGGTTGAAACAAGAAGACATTGAGACACTAAATAGACCAATAACAATCAGGAAATTGATTCTGTCATAAGAAAACTACCTACAAAACAACAACAACAACAACAACAACAAAAAACCCTAGACCAGATTGCTTTTCAGCAGAATTCTACAAAATATACAAAGAGGAGCTGATACCAAACCTATTGAAAGTATTCCAGGCAATTGAGAAAGATGAAATTCTCCCCAAATCATTTAACGAAGCTGACATCACACTGACACCCAAACTGGGTAAAGATCCAACAAAAAAAGAGAACTACAGGCCCATATCCCTTATGAACATAGATGCAAAAAACCTCAACAAGAATCTAGCAAATCGGATTCAAAAACACATCTCAAAAATCATCCACCATGACCAAGTAGGCTTCATCCCCAGGATGCAGGGCTGGTTCAACATTTGCAAAACCATAAATGTCATTAAATACATTACCAGATATAAAAACAAGAACCACATCATTATCTCATTAGATGAAGAAAAGCTTTTGATAAAATCCAGTATCCCTTCTTGATAAAAACCCTCAAACACCTAGGTATAGAAGGAACATACCTCAAAACAGTAAGTGTCATCTACAATAAACCCACAGCTAACATATTGCTAAAAGGACAGAGACTAGAAACATTTTCCCTGAAAACTGGAACAAGACAAGGCTGCCCACTCTCACTGCTCTTGATCAACATTGTTTTGGTAGTCTTAGCTCAGGCAATTAGACAAGAGAAGGAAATCAGGGGTATCCAAATAGGAAAAGAGGAAGTCAAGTTATCCCTCTTTGCTGATGATATGATCCTATACCTTGAAAATCCAAGTGAATCTGTCAAAAACCTGCTTGCACTGATAAAGGACTTTGGGAAGGTCTCAGGGTACAAAATAAACATGCAAAAGACAGCTGCATTTTTATATACCAACAACAAGCAGGCAAAGACCCAAATTAAGAGCATAATCCCATTTACAATAGCCACCAAAAAATGAACTACCTCGGTATCTTCCTAACCGGAGAAGAGAAAGACCTTTACAGTGAGAACTACAAAACACTGCTTTAAGAAATCCAAGAAGACACAAACAATTGGAAAAAATATTCCATGCTCATGGATAGGAAGAATCAACATTGTTAAAATGTCCATCCTACCAAAGGCAATCTACAGATTCAATGCAATACCCATTAAGTTATCAACAACATTCTCCTCAGACCTGGAAATGACAATACAGAAATTTATATGGAAACATAAACGACCACGAATAGCCAAAACAATCTTTAGCAAAAGAAACAAAGCAGGAGGTATCACACTTCCAGACTTCAAACTTTACTATAAGGCTACAGTAATCAAAACAGGCTGGTATTGGTTCAAGAACAGGCACATAGACCAAAGGAACAGGATAGAGATTCCAGAAGCAAAACCTCAATTCCTCAACAACACTCATCTTTCACAAAGCCTCCAACAACCACCACTGGGGAGAGGGGAACCTATTCAGCAAATGGTGCTGGGAAAACTGGCTGACCACGTACAGAAGATTGAAACAGGACCCCTACGTATCACCATACACAAAAGTTAACTCTAAATGGATTAAAGACCTGAATGTAAAACCTCAAACTTTAAGGATCTTAGAAAATGCAGGAGACACCCTTATGGGAATTGGAACTGGCAACCAATTCCTATTCAGAACCCTAAAGGCCAATACCTTAAGAAATAGGATAGACAAGTGGTACCTCATCAACCTATGAGCTTCTACAAAGCAAAATAAACCATCAAGAGAGCAGGGAGACAGCTCAGAGAATGGAAAAAAATATTTGCCAACTGTATATCTGACAAAGGCCTAACATCTAGGATCTACATGAGCTCAAACGTACCGAAAGGAAAAAAACAAACAGCCCCCCCTTAAAAATGGGCAAAAGATATGAATGGACACTTCTCAAAAGAAGATATACAGGCAGTCAACAGACACATGAAAAAGTGCTCAGCCTCACTCATCATCAGAGAAATGCAAATGAAAACCACATTAAGATACCACCTAACCCAGGTAAGAATGGCCATCATTAATAAAACAAACAACAACAGATGCTGGCGAGGATGCAGAGAAAAATGAACATTTCTACACTGCTTGTGGAAATGCAATCTAGTGCAACCTCTCTGTAAGACAGTGTGTCGATTTCTGAATGAACTAGAAATTGACCTTCCATATGACCTAGCAATTCCCCTATTGGGAATATACCAGATGAACTCAAATCATCCTACATATAGTTACCTGCACACGTATGTTTGTTGCAGCTCTATTCACAATAGCAAAAACATGGAACCAATCATGTTGCCCTTCGAAGCTGGACTGGATAAAAACAACTTGGTACATATACACAATGAAATATTATGCAGTCATAAAGAAAGACAAACATATGGACTTCGTATCAACTTGGATGGATTTGGAGTCGATCATACTAAGTGATGTATCACAGAAACAAAGAACAGAGTACCATACATTCTCACTCATAAGTAGACCTTGAACAATTACCATACTCTAAGGAAGTGATTGGCAGTCGTGGGAAACTGTCAGGAGAGAGGAGTGGGATTGGCAGTTGAGGAAAACTGCCAGGGGAGGGAGGGGCATACCTCATCAACAAGGGTATTTTAGAAGTACTTTCATGTCACTTCACGTCAGCTTAGTTCCGTTTTTTTAGTTACTGAATAGCATTGTATTATATAGTTTCATTATAATCTATTTAAGATTTTCTTGAAAATAGGCAGCTTTACTTTTGAAAAACAATGTCACTGCTTTTAAACAGTCATATGATTTCTGTTTACGTGCATTTTCATGTAAATATACCAGCATTTGTGTATGAATAGATCCTAGACATGGACTTTCTAGAGTAAAGGAAGTGTTCATTTCATTTTTAACAGTTTTTCTTACCTGAACTCTTTCAATAATTTATTTAGAAACTGTGCCATCTTTAGGTCTTCCTCACTCCTTCATCTCACAAACTTTTAGTGTTTTGGTAACATATCTCCGACCACACAGTAAATAACCTTCCTAAAACTTTCAGTGTTTTCTTAAAGTCTACCAAATAAAGTCTCAGCTCCTTAGTCTGACATTCATGGCTGCTACATTATCTTCCTAACCTTCCAGACTCATATTTCACTCTCTACCTCCCATGTTTTATTAGTGAGCTTGTGGGAGATCTATTCTTCAAGCATCTCTGGCAGTTTGTCTTCCATGTATCTCCCCTTTTTTCTTCTCTTCTCTGAAATGCTCTCCTTTCTTATTCTCTGTTGTCTCTCCCCTGTCATGTGGCTCAAATGCTGTCTTTTTAAATGGAATATGTCTTAGGTTTCCTAGTCTTTGATATTGTTTTCTATCTGTAGATTTAAAAAAGTTGTCCACAAATACTTTACAAATATATATATATTTTTTGCTTCTCAAAACAACACTTTGAAATAGACAAAAGTTTTGTGGGCAAGCAAACTAAGGTGAGAGGGTTTAAATAATTTCCCCAAAGTCACACTTCATAAAAGGCAGGACTGTAATGCAAAATCTTCTCAGTCTAGTGCACAGTCCTGTCTCTTATGAAGTATGCTTTTAGGGACATTATTTAAACTCTCTTTCTTCTGAGTCCCTATAATTCTGTGCATGCACACCAGTCTGGTCTTTGTGGCTTATTCAATTTGGCCGTACATTTTAAATATCATTTTTGTTATCTTATAATTCCTTCTAGATTACAAGTTCCTTGAAGTAAAAAATTTCTCTTAATTTTTTAAAGTTTCTCACAACCCTTTATTCTCTTAGTTATACTTCATTGGTAAGTGAAGTATTCAATTACATGTTCATTGTATTGACTGAAGAAAGTTATATTTGTATAGAGAAAAGTCTCCTTGAGTCTGGCCAAGGGAAGCTCCCATTGTGATCATGTGCTTTGTTTCACATACGGCCAGCATCTCTGTGCATAGTGTACCCTACCACCACCCTCCCTGCCCAGGGTCTATGTGCAGTTGGTTCTCAGGTGCTTAAGCATGTGGCTCAACTGCTGTTTTTACCAGCCAGTTTATGAGCATCACACGTAGGAAATTTTCTAAATAATTCCTAATTGTCAGTAATCATTCTCAGAAACTCAGCAGAGCTCTCAGCCAGGCTGAGACTTGGAGTCACCTCCAGCAGATTGAAGATTAAATTCTTTCTCTGTTCCAGTGCCAGAGGTTTTACTGGGGACAGGCTTGGGATAGGCCACTCCTGGTTGCATGGGTTTCTCTTTGTTTTCACAGAGAAACCGCAGTGATCTTACTTGTTTACAAAGAAATCTGTGAAACCATCCGCCCATTCCCAGGGACAGACCCACTGATGAAAATGAAAAGTAGCTGGGTGCAGAGGTTCATGCCTATAATCCCAGCACGTTGGGAGGCTGAGGTGAGAGAATTGCCTGAGTCCATGGTTCGAGACCAGCCTGAGCTACATGGTGAAACTTCCCTTCTACAATAAATCATAAAATTAGCTGGGTGTGGTGGAGCATGCCTATAGTTCCAGCTACTTGGAAGACTGAGGCAGAAGGATCGCCAGAGCCCAGCAGGTCAAGGCTGCAGTGACTGTGAGCATGCCATTGCACTTCAGTCTGGGCAACTAAAACTCTGAGATACACACACACACACACACACACACACACACACACACGTGCGCGCAAAGTCAAGATGATGTTTGTATATTTGCTTGCTTACAGAAGTATTTTAAATATTGATTTATTTCATTCTCTTTTTAAAATTTTTATTTTTATATACTTAGTGATACCATTGGAGTTGTGTTACATGAATATATTATGTAGTGGTGAAGTCTTGGCTCTTCGTGTATCCATCACCTGAATAGGGTACATTGGACCCAGTAGGTGCTATTTTATCCCACACCCTCCTCCCACCCTTCCACCTTTTGGAGTCTCCATTGTCAATGATTCCACTCTGAATGTCTATGTGATTTACTTCATCTCTTAAAAATTCTTGCTGTATAAAATACCATTAATTCTCCCTTATTACCATGCTATCAAGATGAATAATCCGATCAGAAAACTGATCCTAGGTAAAATTAAGATGAAGTCATTAGCTAATTACTGCTTACATCTAGGCCAATATGTTATCTGTCTTTCCAGTCCCCAGTGCTCTGCTTCAAAATTAGATAAATTGCTAGAGGTTGTGACCATATCTCAGAGGTTAGGACATAGTAACAATTGTCAAACAGTCCCTCTTTTTTCCTCTCAATGGCAACATATAATTTTAAGCCTTTCTCATAGTGATGTTAGTTAGCTTGCTTTTAAATACCATAGAAGTAGTTTTTGCAACAAGAACAAAACATTCAATAACAGTGAAAGTATCCACTGGTTTTCCACTTTTATTTCCATGAATAGTAGCTATGAATATTTTGGGTTGTATTCCAGGTATGTGTGTGTGTGTGTGTGTGTGTGTGTGTGTGTGTGTATGTGTGCATGTGTTCGAGATATATTTATACTATTCCACTATTTTGAAAATTATTATTTCCACTCTAGAATATATGACATATAAATTATAATGCATACATTTTATAATATATAAAGTCAATACATAGCCTCCATCCTCCATATGCCTTAGGTTTCAGGTTGACTTTTTTTTATAAAGCTTCCTCTGCAAGATGGGCCTTGATTATATTCATTATATTTACTTTTCAACCATCAGAGATGAGAGTGGTCAAAGACGAGCCATTGCACTTGGCAATATTTGCATTACCAATTATTGCATTGCAATATTTGCAGCTCCCTGGTGGGGCATTGCTTCTTATTCTTTGACCCATGTTGTATGAGTGTAAAGTAATCCTTCCTTGTGATAGACTGATCACCCCAATATTAGAAAGTGAACTATAAAAAACAAACACATAAACAAAAATAAAGTAGAACAAATTAACACATTTTTCTTTTTAAATTTTCTTTTAATCACTGAGTCATACCAATCTCTGAACACTTCTCTAGCAAGAAAGCTCTTCAGCCTGTCAATGCATTTTCATCTTATAACGATTAGCTAGTAGTTTCTACTGGCCTACATATTTTAAAAGTTACATACATAAATATAATCAGCCAGGCTCGGTGGTTCAGCCTGTAATCTCGCGCCTTCGGGAGGCTGACTTGAGTGGATTGCCTGAGCCCGCAGGTTCGAGACCCGCCTGGGCAGTGAGACCTCATCTCTACAATAAATCAAAAAATCAGCCGGGCGTGGTAGCGCGTGCCTGTAATACGGCTACTGGGAAGGCTGAGGTGGAAGGGTCGCTGGAGCCCAGCAGGTCGAGGCTGCGGTGCCAGGAGCGGCCACTGCACTCCAGTCTGGGCGACAGTGAGACTCCAACTCAAAAAAAAAATAAAAATAAAAATAAATAAATATAATCAAATTGCCGAGAACATTTAACAGATTTAACAATTAACAATTAATTGATGTTCATTTAATATATTCAACTTTTCTGCCTGATAAGTCATACCAAAATTTGCTCTTCACTTAACCTTGACCAATCAAGATGTAAAACTTTTTTATTTTTCTTCCTACATACATATGTATATACAAATAGCTATTTGTGTGCATGAATCATTGCATCAAATTAGATAAAATTATTAATAAAATGTTCTTAGGATATCCTCTTTCTTTTAGGTATAGAATAGAGAGAAAGAACTACATACTCTAATGTTGGTTGAGAGACAGAAAATGTCTTATAAGTCAAATAAATGTTTCAAATTAAAAGGGAAAATCTTTTTGATGTTATTTGCATTTATGTCGTTGTAAATTTACCACTTCTAAAATACAATTTTGTATATCCAGGGCATAACTTTATTTTTTATTTTTTATTTTTATTTTTTTGAGTTAGAGTTTCACTCCGTCACCCAGACTGGAGTGCAGTGGCTGCTCCTGGCTACCGCAGCCTCAACCCGCTGGGCTCTGGTGATCCTTCCGCCTCAGCCTTCCGAGTAGCCGGAATTACAGGCATGCGCTACCACGCCCGGCTAATTTTTTGATTTATTGTAGAGATGAAGTCTCGCCAAGTTGCCCAGGCGGGTCTCGAACCCACGGACTCAGGCAATTCACTCACCTCAGCCTCCCAAGGCGTGGGATTACAGGCTAAGCCACCGAGCCCGGCAACTTTATTTTTTAAAAAATTCCCTCAAGTTCACATTTGGAGAATGTTTAGAGAATTTTTGCCTCTAAAAAGGAACCAAAATAACTTCCAGATGTAGTATTCATTTATCACTCTAAGAAAAGGGAATAGAAAATTCTCTAATGTCTGTAACATTTCAGATTGGCTACTCTTTAGCTTAAAACCTGAACAGCCATCATGATTTCCCTAGAAATATTTAATTACTTTTGATTTTCAAGTCAGTGAGTCTGGTTAGAATATAAACTGTTCTTCCCAAGTTGTATAATGTCTTACATTGTTGGGATTTACAAAGGCCATGCTATTTCTCACAGAAGGTCACTCAATAAATAATATATTCCTTAACATTCATGTATCTGTTTTTATTTATTAGTTCTTAGTTTGCTTGCTTTTTTCAAAAGCTTGAAGTATAGTATTTGTCCTCTAGCCCAGGGGTCTGTAAACTTTTTTAGTAAAGGGTCAGATATTAAATATTTCAGGATTTGTGGACCAGATACTTTCTACTGCAAGTACTCAAGTCTGCCTTTATAATGGGAAAACAGCCATAGACAATAAACAAACAAATGGGCTTGACTGTGTTCCAATAAAACTTTATTTATAAGCACAGGTGGTAGGTCAGATTTGGTCCACAGGTCTTAGTTTGCTGATACCTACACCAGCTCAATGTTTCTCATAGTAACTGGTCCATGAAATGTTTATTACCAGTTTAGAATGAGATAAGGAGCTTGACCAGTACATAAATAAATCTACATGATGTTTCCTTCATTGAGGAAGTCTTTTTATGCAAAAATACATCAGTTGAACTAAATGATGCTTCATGACTATGTAGTTGATTTATATTTTGCCTTAAGCTCCTTGTCTCACTATGGACTGATAAAAGTTTTTTGGTTTGATAGAGGACACTCAAACTTATTCTCCTGTATATCAGTCCCTGAAAATGTCACAATTTGTGATTATGTTGTCTAATTTTTTTCAAAATAGATATGTTTTTCTACTTATTTTGCTGCTATTGTTGGAACTATATCTCAAATCATTTTAGTGGCTGTGGAGGGGCTATTTCTTTAATCCTCATGGATATTTTCACCTTATTTCCTTAATTTTCTTCATTAAATTAATATTCATGCTGTATTTGTCTTATGGACAGCAAATGTTGAATCTTTAACATTTATAGTAAATTGCCTATTAAAGCACATAGCTACTGCATGACTATTTTAGCTTTGCATGTCAAATAATAATAACAGAAAAAAATTGGAGAAAACATATACATATTTGCCAATTGATTATTCATATCCAAAGCACAGACTTACAATATTATATGTTGTCAGGATAAACACATGTGAAAGTGTTTTCTTTTACTGTTTTGGTGCATTGGAGGAATATTGAGCATGGATGTATATTTGCACAAATTTGCATTTCTACATATCTGTAATTTGAAACTGTGATGGTGAATGCGTTTCCACCATATCCAGCCTTTTTCAAACATTAGCAGGCATGAGATTTTAAGTGTGTAAAATTAGATTATGTTCTGTCTTTCTTCACTTCTCATTTATATGTGATAGAATTTCCAGCTTCTTAAAACCTGAACCATTAGTTTTATTTGGACTACATAATCATTCTCATTTAAGCTTAAATTAATTTTACACATTAGCCATTCAATTTTTAATTGATGTCTTCAACTTTTTAACCTGCCAAATGACAATTTAAAATTAACTAATTACATGTCAAATCTGTCACCATTTTGAAATTTTTTTTACTAATTATGATTAGTGAATTATTTGTGGGATGTTGTGATTATTTCCTACTACAAACAAATAGTCTTATGGCACCTATTGCATATATATAAATACATACATATATATATATATATATATATATATATATATTTTTTTTTTTTTTTGAGTTGGAGTCTCAGTCTGTCACCCAGACTGGAGTGCAGTGGCCTCTCCTGGCCACCACAGCCTTGACCCGCTGGGCTCCGGCATTCTTCCGCCTCAGCCTTCCAAGTAGCTGGAACTACAGGCGCGCGCTGCCACGCCCGGCTAATTTTTGATTTATGGTAGAAATGAGGTCTTGCCAAGTTGCCCAGGCAGGTCTCGAACCCGCGGGTTCAGGCAGTCCACTAACCTCAGCCTCCCAAAGCACGGGATTACAAGCTGAGTCACTGAGCCCGGCTTTTATTTATATTTTCCAGAACTTTCCAATATTGAAAATATGTAGGATTTCTTCTTTGAGCAATATAGGATCTTTTCCTGTAACATAAATCACTTAGAATATACTGCAAGTCTTGGCTTCATGTGGTTTTAGAGATGTAAGAGAAAGTGTCACAAAAGAGAAAGTGTGGCTTGGTAGAACCATATTATCATTCTTTCATTAAGCATTTATTGGTCCATTATTCAGTGTTCAGAATTTCTGTCTAAAACATCTAAAGATAACAACTGCGTATGATAGGACTTCATAAATGTGGTTTATAATTTAGATTGAGGTTTTCATGACTTTTATCAATTTAGTCACATACAAGCAGAGATGTTTGATCATATTCTATTTCCTGGTTTCAACGTTTCTAAGCCTCTCTAGAGCAGAAATGAAAGATTATGAGTGTGCTACATTTCTATAGCACTTTCATTTCTGCCCCAACCCTAGCTTACTTTCATGTCTGTAATAAAAATTTTGGTCCAGGTCAGATTTATGTGAATATTATTTTTTTTTAGATTGACCTACTCTGTGACTGAATTTTGCAATGAAACCTTATCAGGTGCAACTGGGCACCTTAAAATTAGATGGAAGAAACAGAATACCTTACCAAATGATGTGCTGACTGGATAAAAAGTGGGTTTTACCTTGTTTCATATTTTTTGAGCATATAAGCCATTTAAAAGTTTGCAAATCTTTAAAGCATTAGCGCTAGGTATTTCAAATGTGTGTTAGAAAGTGCAGTGAAGAGTATAAAACATCATATGAAGGAAATTTTGATTTTAAGAAAAGTAGATGGAGGTTCAGGAACATATTGGAAATAAATCAAGAGAACAAGATTTTCTTGTTTTAACTTTCTTATCGACTGTTTGTAACATGATAGTTAAGGAATCTTGTCACAAGATGTCTACAGACTTCTCAACATAACTTGTCATCAATTAGTGTTGCCACTCTGAATTAGCATAATTTTGAACAAACGTCGTTTTATTCAACTCACCTAAAATAGACAAATGTCCAATGTCTGTAAGACCATTTGAAATTGAAAATAGCTCACAGACTTCCCATCACTATATTGAAAGGTAGTATGCATATTGATTACAATAGCTAGGTTGCTTGGGTTCATATTTTAACAGCAACTTGCTGAGTGACATTGGAAAGCTTCCTCATATCCCTGTTCTTTAATCTCCTCATCTGCATAATGAAGAATATTGACCTCATACCTTTGGTATAAGGATCAAATATTTAATACACATAAAGTATATGAAATAGTTTCTGGAACACAGTGGGCACATAATCAACGTCGTTTCTTATTATTTTAACAATATAAATATTAGCACCACTATTGTTACTTTGAAAGCCACTTTGCAATAAGCCTTGGAATCCTAGACTTGAAAACCATTGGTTGCAATTCATAAACTTACTAAACTGAATAGCAACATAAACATAATTTAAATCAGTCAAATGGTATTTATGAAATAATATCCTAGTTGTTTATTAGTAAAGTTATAAACTAGTAAGCATTGCGTATATGTGGTTAATTCAAAGTAGTTTGCTTTATTGTATCTTGATGTCCTACAATGAGTTGATAAAGATAAGTCAGGGTATGAATCTTATTTGCTGACAAATACACAGAAAACTTTTCTATCTAAGGCTGTCCAGAGAATAAAATTAAATTGCTCTTTTGATGTTGATTTTTTTAAATCCATAAATCACTTTAATTCTTAACTTCTAGCCGTAATTTTTTTCTCTTCTCATTCTTATTCCTTTTCCTCCTTTTCTACAGATTGAGGATACTACTTTTGGAGTATATATCCAAAAGTAAGTGTATTGAAGAGTAGAAATGTTTCTGAATTATTTATACTCATCCACAGTACTTAAAAGATTCTGAGTAATTAAGATACATAAAAAGAGTTTTCAGTCTAATATGTAACATTTTATGATGAATTATGATATAAAAAGTTATTTTAAATTATAAACTGCATCATTCTAGTAAAATACAAATTTAGTTTATTATTTCACTTGTGAAGATAGGTTTTGCTAGAAAAACTCTGCTTTAAATATAAAATAGGTTCTACTTAATGAAATATCTTCTCTAAATATTGTTTGAAACCTTTGTGTCCTATAATAATGTGA
This sequence comes from Carlito syrichta, assembly GCF_000164805.1. Taxonomy (NCBI): domain Eukaryota; kingdom Metazoa; phylum Chordata; class Mammalia; order Primates; family Tarsiidae; genus Carlito; species Carlito syrichta. Next base: position 96,333 of record NW_007232029.1, read on the forward strand.
TGCAAAATAACATGAATTTAAACAACTATTTGGCTTTTTTACATTTAGTTCTGAACTATGTAGACATATACTTATCAAGCTTCATAAGTTTACTTAACATCATATAATAGGGTATCATTGGCACAAAAATGTTTAATATAAATACCATCATTTTACTCCTGGTTTAAATGTGTAGTTTTTGGTTTTGTTTTTTGAGTTGGAGTCTCACTCTGTTGCCCAGACTGGAGTTCAGTGGCCGCTCCCGGCCACTGCAGCCTCAACCTGCTGGGCTCTGGCGATCCTTCCACCTCAGCCTTCCGAGTAGCCAGAATTACAGGTGCGTGCTACCACGCCTGGCTAATTTTTTATTTATTGTAGAGATGAGATCTCGCTGCCCAGGTGGGTCTCGAACCCATGGGCTCAGCAATCCACTCACCTCAGCCTCCCAAAGGTGCAGGATTACAGGCTGAGCCACCGAGCCCGGCTTAAATGTGTAGTTTTGCACAAGAGTCACACTGTTGCTTCCATTTTTACTAAAATATATTGTCTTGAAAGCACTATCACAATATCATTCCCCAAGAACCTACAGAAAGTTTTGGATTTTAAAATGCTCTATTCTGACACTTTCCTCTTGTTATAAAAAAACCTAAACTCAATCTCATAAGCAACATATTTACCGAATCTTATAGGAATTCTAATTTTTAATGGAAAAAAGATCATAGAAAATTTTGAGCGTGCAGGAGGAGAGGTGGTGAGAGGGAGAGGAGGCAGAAAGGAAGAAAGCAGGGGAAGAGGAGGCAAAGATGGCCAGTCAGCTCGGGGGCTGCAGCTTCGTGCTCCAACCAGAGCCATGATGGACTCACTGCCGCATTGATCCACTGCAGTGCCTTGTGCTGACCCCCAATCTCAAGAGTTGGAGTCTCACTTTGTCCCCTCACAGCCACCCCAGTATTGACCTGCTGGGCTCTGGAGATCCTTCTGCCTCAGCTTTCCACATATTTTCGTGGGACGCTCAGCAAGATGGCAACGGGACAAGATGAACTGCGAAGATCTCCACAAAAGGTGGCTCCTGAAGGCAGTTCCATGCACCCTCGCAGCTGCTGCCTACATGGCTGCTAGAACTAGTGGCTGCTGTAGTTAGTTCCATGCAGCAAACTGTCTCCATCACACTATGGCCTCCTCAAGGGATTACTGCTCTGGCTGCTGTGGTTGCTATCAGGTGCTGAACAGCTGCTGATGCTGTGGCTCTTGACTCCAGCCCCAGGGAATTCCCAGCTCCCTCTTCCACCCCAAGCCACCCACAGCAAACCAAACTGCAGTGCCAAGCCATTTTGCTGGTTCCCAGTGCCTGATGCCAGACACACACCATCACTGCCCGTCATAGCTGATCAGCTGGGGCCCCAGATAAGTGAATAGAGAGGATCAGTGAAAGATAAGTTGCCCACCACAGCCATTTTCCAGGCAGAGGTTTGCATTGGCCCCTCCACCTCTGCACAGCCTCCACCTTGTTTTCTAAGGTAACTCCATCAAGACAGGAGATAGAAGCCCTTCCCCTATGCTGAATCAGACACAGACAACTCAGTTCTGTGTGGCAGACCTGTCAGGCAGCAAGCCAAGAGAACAAACGATGAAGAGCCCCCAGAATGACTGGTCTTAAATTACAAGCTATGAGTAACCCTCTCTGCCTGCAATGAAAACAAAGGGGAGGGGCTAGAGATCTGAGCTGAAGAGACTCAGGAAAGACCCCAGAGCTAGTCTGGTTTCTTACTTTGATTTTTTATTTTATTGTTTTGACTGTTTGTTTTGTTCACTTTTGTTTGCTTTTTGATTTAGACTACCTGTTTGTGTTGGGGAAGAACACATCAAAAGGCAGGATTTTATTGGACTGTTTTGTGTGTTTACCAGTATGCTTTAGGCAATTTTATTTGTTTGTTTTTTACTCTTTTCTGGCTTTGTGTCTCTTTTCATTTGTTAGTTGGTATGTATGTCTGTTTTCCCTCTTACTCTTCTCTCTCTCCAATTTCCTCTGGACACCCCCTTCTTCCATTATTTTCCTTTTTCTTACCTCCTTTTGTTCCAGGGAGCATGGACAGATTGTAAGGCAGTGGGAAGTGGGTTCCAGGGTGCCCATACACCTGTCAGTGGATACTGGGAACTGCAGATAGATTCTGAATCACAGCTTCCCCCTCAATTAAATCTCAAAACTGCAAAAAGCACAGCCCCAACCCATAGTCCAGCCTCAAAAGTAAACAAAGCCAGAGGATGCTCATAAGGAAGAATAGGAGATAGAACAAAAAGAAGTAAAAGCAACCCTACTTTCCCTGAAAAACAGAATTAAAGAAGGGGAGGGAAAGGGGGAGAAAAACACCTACACAAATGAAGAAAAACCAAAAGAAGTACATGGGTCTTTCACAGACCCCTGGGAGGTCAGACACAGAGAAAACAGACTTCAGAATGCAAACAATGAGGAGCCCCCAGGTCTTAAACTATAAACCCAGATATCAAGACATTAATAGAGAGATTTAAAAGAACTGAGGAGAGACAAGAGGAAACTAGGAAGGAGTTGATAACTGAGATAACAGTAGTAAAGAATACTGTGAATGAAATAAATAACAAACTGATAAGCATGGAAAGCAGAATTAGTCAAGCAGAAGAAAGAATCTGAGCTTGAGGATAAAAATACAGAACTAACCAAAACTGTCAAAAACATAGAAAAGAAGCTTAAGAAGACAGAACAAAACCTTCAAGAGATGAGCAATTGAACCTAAGAGTAACTGGACTTCCTGAGGCAGAAAGAGAGAGAGAGAGAGAGACCACCTTGGAATAAACACTCCATGAAGTTATTCAAGAAAACTTCCCTCATCTCATCAGTGATGCGAAAATTCAAATACACAAGATTCAGAGAACCCCTATAAGACAATAAATGAGAAGACCAACTCCCAGACACATAATAATTCACCCAAACAAAGTAGGTATAAAAGAAAAAATCCTAAAGACAGCAAGAGAAAAGGGTCATATTACCTACCGTGGAAGACCAATTAGAATAGAAACAGATTTATCTACAGAAACCCTTCAACTAGGAGAGCTTGGAGCCCTATCTTCAAAGGTCTAAAAGATAAACAGCTCCATCCAAGAATAACCAACCCAGTCAAATCAAGCTTCATCAGTGAGGGAGAATTATAATCTTTCTAGATAGCCAATCCCTAAGAACTTATGCTGCCACCAGACCACCTCTACAAGAAACACGTAAGAAAGCATTAAACACAGAAGACAAGGAAAAAAGAACAACTATCTTCACAAGAATAAAGGAAAAAGATTAAAAACACACATGAACCAACCCAAAAACCAAAATAAAAAAAAGACAACAAACAGGAATAATAACAACTCTATAAGAACTTTATGATAAGGATCAACTCTCACATTTCAATAATTAGCCTGAATGTAAATGGACTAAATGCACCACTGAAAAGACATAGAATGGAAAAATGGATAAAATATCACCAGGCAACAATATATTGCCTCCAAGAGACTCATCTCACTAGATAGGACACTCACAAACTCAAAGTAAGAGGATGGGAAACAAAATTTCAGGCAAATGGAACACAAAAGAAAGGAGGAGTCATGATCTTAATCTCAGACAAAATACCCTTTAAGCTATCAAAAATATAAAAAGATACAGAAGGCCACTGCATAATGATAAAAGGTTCAATCCATCAACAAGAAATATCCATCCTAAACATACATGCACCCAACATAAGAGCGCCAACTTTCATAAAGCAGCTTCTAGGTAAACTCAAAAAAGATATTGACCCTAACACTATCATAGCTGGAGACTTTAATACCCCACTAATAGCCCTAGACAGATCATCAGAAAAAAAAATCAGCAATGAGATCTGGAACCTCAATGTGACTCTTGACCAAATGGACTTAATTAATATCTACAGACACTCCACCCAACAACCACAGAATATACATTCTACTCATCACTGCATGGATCATATTCTAAGATCGACCACATCCTTGGCCATAAATCAAGCATAAACTAATTTCAAAAGATTGAAATTTTGCCATGCACCTTCTCAGACCACAGTGGAATAAAAATAAATATCCACACCAACAAAGTTCACCCAAAACCCACAAAGACATGGACAATAAACAGCATGATGCTAAACAATTCCTGGGTCAATGATGAAATCAAAACAGAGTTTAAAAGATACCAGGAAACAAATGAAAATGAAGAAACTTCCTACCAAAATCTCTGAGATGCCATGAAGGCTGTAGTAAGAGAGGAATTCATATCTTTACAAACGCACATGAAGAAAATGGAAGGATGACATATTAACAGCCTAACAAGTCACCTAAGGAAACTGGAAAAGTAAGAACATCAAAACCCTACCTTCAGCAGAAGAATCCAGATCACCAAAATAAAAGCCTAAATCCGGGACATAGAATACAAAAGATAATACAAAAAAATAAATGAAACAAAAAGCTGGTTCTTTGAAAGGATGAACCAAATTGATGGACCCCTAGCTAGACTGACCAAGAAAAAGAGAGAAAAAGCCCAAATAAACACAATCAGAAACACAAAAGATGAAGTCACATCAGACCCTGAAGAAATACAAAAGATCATTAGAGACTACTATGTACACTTGTATGGAAACAAACTTGAAAACCTTAAGGAAATGGAGGACTTTCTGAAATTACACAACCTACCCAGATTGAAACAAGAAGAAATGGAGACCCTAAATAGACCAATAACAATCAAGGAAATTGACTATATCATAAGAAAACCAGCCGGCTCGGAGGCTCAGCCTGTAATCCCGTGCTTTGGGAGGCTGAGGTGAGTGGATAACCTGAGCATGCGGGTTCGAGACCTGCCTGGGAAACTTGGTGAGACCTCATCTCTACAATAAACCAACAAAATTAGCCAGGTATGGTGGTGTGTGCCTGTAGTTCCAGCTACTTGGAAGGCTGAGGTGGAAGGATTGCAGGAGCCCAGCAGGTTGAGGCTGTGGTAGCCGGGAGTGTGCCATTGCACTCCAGTCTGGGCGACAGAATGAGACTCCAACTCAAAAAAAAAGAAAAGAAAAGAAAAGAAAACTACCAACAAAAAAAGCCCTGGACCAGATGACTTTCCAGCAGAATTCTACAAGACATTTATGGAAGAACTGATACCAATCCTACTGAAGGTATTCCAGGCGATTAAGAAAGATGGAACTCTCCCCAAATCATTTTATGAAGCTAACATCACAGTGATATCCAAGCCAGGTAAGACACAACAAAGAAAGAAAACTATAGGCCAATATATTGGATGAACATAGATGCTAAAATTCTCAACAAGATCCTAGCAAACTGGATTCAACAACACATCTCAAAAATCATCCGTCAGGACCAAGTAGGCTGCATCCCTGGGACGCAAGTCTGGTTCAACATTTGTAAGACCATAAATGTAATTAAATACATCAACAGACATCAAAACAAAAACCACATGATTATATCATTAGATGTAGAAAAAGCTTTTGACAAAATCCAACACCCCTTCTTGATAAAAACTCTTGAACATCTAGCTCAAAATAGTAAAAACCATCTATGAGAATACCACAGCTAGCATATCCTAAACAGACAAAAATTGGAACCATTTCCCCTGAAAACTGGAACAAGACAAGGATGTCCACTCTCACCCTTCTTGTTCAATATAGTATTTGAAGTCCTGACTAGAGCAATCAGAAAAGATAAGGCTATCAAGGGTATCCAAATAGGAAAAGAGGAAGTCAATCTATCTCTTTGCAGACGACATGATTGTATACCTTGAAAACAAGAGAATCTGGCCAAAACCTCCTTGCACTGATAAAGGATTTTGGCAAAGTATCAGGTTATAAAATAAATGTGCAAAAGACAATTGCATTTCTTTACACCAATAATAAACAAACAGAAACCCAAATAAAAAGCACAATCTCATTCACATTAGCCATAACGAAAATGAAATACCTTGGCATCTTCCTAACCAGAGACACGAAAGGCCATTACAATGAAAACTACAAATCACTGCTCAAAGAAATCAAAGATGACACAAACAAATGGAAAAATATTCCATGCTCATGTTTTGGATGAATCAACATTGTGAAGATGTCCATCTTACCTAAGGCAATCTACAGATTTAATGCAATACCCATCAAATTACCAGCAACATTCTTCTCAGATCTAGAGAAAACAATACAGGAATTCATATGGAAACATAAGCGACCAAGAATAGCCAGAACAATCCTCAGCAAAAAAAACAAAACAAAACAAAAAAACAAAGTAGAAGGTATCACACTACCAGACTTTAAACTTTACTATAAAGCTGCAATAATAAAAACAGCCTGATATTGGTACAAGAACAGTCATATAGAACAATGGAATAGAATTGAGATTCCAGAAGCAAAACCTCAATTTCTCAACCAACTCATCTTTGACAAAGCCTCCACCACCCACCACTGGGGAGAGGAGAACCTATTCAGTAAATGGTGCTGGGGAAACTGGCTGACCACATGCAAACGATTCAAACAGGACCCCTATCTATCCCCATACACAAAAATTAACTCTAAATGGATCAGAGACCTAAATGTAAAACCTCAAACCATAAGAACTTTAGAAAATGCAGGACACACCCTTATGGAAGTTGGAACTGGCATCCAATTCCTTAGCAAAACCTGAAGTGCACAGGCCATAAGAGATAAGATAGACAAGTGAGACCTCATTAAACTGACACACTTCTGCAAAGCCAAAGAAACCATCAAGAGAGCAGGAAGACAGCCCACAGACTGGGAAAAAGTATCTGCCAACTCCATGTCTGACAAAGGCCTAACCTCAAGAATCTACAAGGAACTCAAAGGTGCTGAAAAGAAAAAAACAAACAACCCCATTACAAAGTGGGCAAAAGATATGAACAGACACTTTTCAAAAGAAGACATACGAGCGGTCAACAGATACATGAAGAAATGTTCAATCTCACTAGTCCTCAAGGAGATGCAAATTAAAACTACTCTGAGATACCACCTAACTCCAGTCAGACTAGCCATCATCAATAACTCAAAAAATAACAGATGCTGGAGAGGATGTAGTGAAAGGGAACACTTCTAAACTGTTGGTGGGAGTGCAAACTAGCACAGTCTCTGGGGAAATCAGTGTAGCTATTCCTAAAAGCTCTTAATATCAACCTTTCATATGACCCCACAATCCCCCTATTTGAAAAACTCAAATCACTCTATAAAAAAGATACCTGCACATGTATGTTTATCATAGCATTGTTCACAATAGCAAGATCGTGGAACCAACCATACTGCCCATCAAAAGAGAACTGAATTTAAAAAATGTGGTACATATACACAATGGAATATTACTCAGTCATAAAAAAGAACAAAATCATGAATTTTGCAGCAACCTGGATGGAATTAGAGTTTTTAATACTGAGTGATTTCTCACAGAAATAAAGATTCGAGTATTACATGTTCTCATTCATAAGTGGACCTTGAACAACTACCATAATACTATAAGAAAAGGATTGATAGTGGTGGGAAACTATGGGGGTGCCAGGAGGGGCAGGGAGATGGGATTAATGGTAGTCAATGTCTGTCTGGGGAACGGGGGGCACACCTTACCAATAAGGATACCTGCACAATGAATATTTGTATACCTAACCCTTAACTGTACCCCACAATTTTAAAATAAAAAAATAAAATAAAAAGAAAACTTTATTATAATAGTTTTTATTCATTCATACTGTAAAATAAATTTCCCAGTAGTAGTTTTAAACTTTCATCTTTAAAATTCTTGTACTTTTTCTTTTTTCTACATTCATAAAATTTTGTTAGCTTTTTGCTATTGTTGATGAGAAAAAATACTAAATATACATGAAAAATATATTATTGAATAATTATCAGTTTAAAAATATTTAATCTTAACCGAAAAATAGTTTTAAAATATGTAGCATATAGTTTAGTTTGATAATGGTAAATTCATTAGGAAAACCCAAAATGTTTTTTTCTGTAATATTTTTTAACTGACTTAAAGTTTGTTTTAAAATTGAAGAAGATATTAATTATACCATAAAGTGATTAGCTAAATTATACTAATTATGTAGGAGTTTTCTGTATTAAAATTTGTCTATGTAAATTTTAGAATCTTTGATTATGGATTTTGATCACTGATTAGGACATGCTTTGCTGTATAAAATGATTGATCATTTATGCCATATTTAGAAATATGTTTGTATGTGTGACTTTTCCTGTATTTGCATCATGTCTGATAAATGTGAAGCTCCTTTATAAGAATGCAATAAATCTAATTCTCACATTTGAATTCTTATTGTAATTGAATGTTTCACTCAAACTTTCTGTATGTATTCTCGGCAAGATTGTATAGCAATTACTTAATAATTCATGTTTTTTTAAAACAATACTTGAAAATATATATATGACAGAAATTTATTAATTTATTCACAATACTATTAACAAAAATTATATTTGTAATTATTTGAAATCTATCTAAAATACCCTAATACTCATTTAGTTTAAAATCTCAGAAGGGTAGTAAAAGTGAAACTCTAATATACTTTAAAGATGATGTAGTGGTACTGCTGTTTTGAAATAATATATGAAATATATATGAAATAAAAGCACTAGTTCATATTTTAATATTAGATGATGTGTTTTCAGTCATCAATAAGGGTCTTTCATGTCCACTACCTCAAGCATACAATACTCAGAATTATCCCTACTTTTAATTGTAAGAATAAGGTGCTTTAAAGAGAAAAGCATTTAGTGAATTTTATCATATTTTATAATATCAACAGCCCAAATCTAGGTGACTCAGAATATAGATTTATACCAGTGAGAGAGAATTGGTGATGAATTGCAACAATATAAAGTATCAGATTGTCAAAGCAGACTCAGATGAAATCTTACCCAATGAGAAGTTTTAATTATAACATTAAGAAGACATATAATCATGAGATATAGGCAAAATAGGAAGCGATCCAGAACCTTCATTGTAGTTACCTGGTCTGTTTCTTGCCAATCAGGATGTGTGCTGGCTCAGATATGAGACCTTTATGTGATACTAGTAGTTACGTAAATGACACAGAAAAGAACCATTTTTGCTATGACACATTGTCATTGTATTTTCTGATGGTTGTATAGTTTGTGTACCGTTTTCCAGAGAGCCATATACTGTAAATTCATAGATTCCAGGTTTGCTTACTACAATCTTAGACAAAACACGTATATTTTGCTAAAATCCTTTAGCTAAGGAGTTTCTAGATAGAGAATACGATTGGTTTGTGTACTAAAAGAACTGTTATCTGCATGTTTACAAGGAAACTTGACTAGGTCATCTTCTTTGTTCCTCAGGGTGTCCCTGTGTCCCTCATGTCCTGGCATAAGGAAGACTATGGATTGTAGAACTTCTTTTTAATTATTTTCTACCCAGTAGCCTTTCCTGAAGAAGATGGGTTCAACCACAGGTTAGAAAAGAGATTAGTGGAAAAGTATGCTTAGTTTAATGACTACCAGGTCTTTGGAAAGAGATCCAGTGTTTGCTATGTCCTCTCAGCTTGGTCCAGGGAGAATGCATGACTCTGGATATACCATATAAATGTGTAGTTATCTCAGTACTGAATATACCAATGTCTAACTGTCCCAGGGCATAGCCAACAGATGGAAAGTGCCTTGGACTATCAGAATTGTAGATTATCCAGTGGTTGAATGAAGGACCTTGCGAACCAGCCTGTGGGCAGTATCATAGCTTGACATACCCAGGCATGTTGAGGGAGGGATTTTAAAAGTTCCTACATTCACAGTAAAGATGTGAAACTAAGAGTGAAGATCAGTGAACTAGAAGAGTTCTCAACATTGGAAGAAGGGGCATACTGAGTGGGGACCTGCAGGCTGGATGTCACGGCAGATCAGAGATATCACCAGCAGATGTAAGAGAGGTACAAAATGATACTTAGACCATGGAAGATCAGCTGTCCACAGGGAAGGCCACTGATGACAGAGGTTATTACATGGACAGGATGTCCTTGACTCAGTGGCAGGAAAACACGTGAGGCTACTTGGAACTTATTACTTTAGAGAGAGGAGAAGGAGAAAGGAGAGAGAGAGGAAACCTGATCTGACAGTTTCATCTTAAAAAGGACAGTATTACCCTGTGCTAGCAAGATTAATTATTTATTAAAAAATAATATTGTCAAGCAAATTATATTCAGCTATAGAACAATAAAAATAATATGTTTTGAAAGATTGAATTTGTGACTGTGAAACGTCTTTCTGTTTTGTTTTGTTTTGTTTTGAGTTAGAGTCTCACTCTGTTGCCCAGGCAGGAGTGCAGTGGCACACTCACGGCCACCCCTGCGTCAACCTGCTGGGTTTAGGTAATCCTTCCGCCTCAGCTTTCCGAGTAGCTGCAACAACGGCGAGTGCTAACACACCCAACTAATTTTGTATTTTTTATTGTTGAGACAAGGTCTCACCAAGTTGCCCAGGCTGATCTCGAAATCACGGCCTCAGGCAATCCACTCGCCTTCACCTCCCAAAGTGCTGGGATTACAGGCTGAGACACCGAGCCTGGCCCAACTGCGAAATTTCAAAAATGCTTTATCACCTTGCTGAGGAACAAATAATTAACAGAGGGAAACTGAGTAAGAAAACCTGCTGCTCTTACTAGATATGGTACCTTATCTCACTGATTCATAGTTTATTTATGAATAATACCTATTCATACAGTTGCTGGAAAAAAGTAAATAAAATGTAGGTAAAAACACCTAGCACGTGGCTTGGCACATTCAGATCCCCAGTACGTTTTGGAAATGCATAATCTGAAGCAAGGTAACTGAAGTAATACTACTTATCATCATTTCAAATACTAGTTAGCTTCTGCTTCCACACCAAGGCGAATCTTCTGCGACCTTTTGAGATTTGAAGTCACTGTTTTTGTCTTTTGCTTCTGGAATCCAAACATTGTTTGTGACAAGTATGTTTTCAACTGTCATTAGAAGTAGGAATTTTAGTTGTGAATGAATGAGAAAATATGTCAGGTACCACAGGGTGCCTTTGTGTAGGGTAGTCATAAGCGTAATCAATCCATGAATCCTTACAGATGCTGATCTAAATAAGTCTTGCAGTTTGTGGAAGTAGCCCTCCATAGCATCCATCTTTTTTTTTAATATTGATATTTAATTTTTTGAATTCATTATGGGACTTTTGTTGTGTTGTCTCATCATGATTTATATGTGAGGAAAAGACAAACACCTTTGTGATATTTCACTTATTATTCATTTATTTATTTATTCTATTTTATAGTATCAGTGAAAGTACTGATATGACAGGCAAGTGTGCATTTTCAAGAGTCTCTTCTTGCCTCAAATGTAATAAGTAATACCTGTAAGCTCTTTGGGAGCACTTGTTCTCTTATGAGGTCAGGAATGTACAGGTATAAAAGATGCAACATTTCCTCAGGACATTTTTTAAAGCAGCAACTAAAAGTCAACTAGTGTCTTCATTTTCAAAAGAAGTCCACTGAGGCTTGTGAATTGATTTGTGTTTGAAAGCTGGAATGATAGGCATGAAACTATTTAGAGACCAAAGGCTACCATGCCACTTTGTCTTCTTCTGGGTACAGTACACTTGAGGAGTTCCATGACAAAGACGCTTCAGGGGAACATATGGCTGAGCTTAGCATTCTTCAGTAAATTAATCCAAACAAAGCACAACCTTCTGCCTATAGCTCTTTGAATTTTAAAGTAGAATCTGAAGGGACAAGAGGAATTTCAGAATTTCTAGAAACGATCATTGCAGCAATTTTTAGTAAAGTAATAAAGATTGTGGTTGGTTTTATATTTTCAAAATAACTAATTTGGATTTAAAAATTCACAGTAACATTTAAATTATTTGAAATTTATAATTGTTAGGGAAGAAAATGTGGTTAATAAAATAATAATGTGAAGAACCAATCCCTTATTTTCTTCCCTGAGCCTGTGTTTTCTTTTTAGTTAAAATAAAGACATGGTATTTTAAAATTACCAAATTTCCTTTCTGGCTCAAATATCTTCTGAAACTACTTGATTATTTTTATTGACTTTACTTTCACAACATTTAACATAGATGTCTGATGCTTTTATCTTTCCTAACCATGCTTTGCAACTAAAATCTTGTGGCACTAAGGACTGTTCGAAATAAAATACTGTAACAAAACGGACTTTGTATAAATAACACATTTAAAAAATGTATCATCACTTGGATCCTGGAATGCTAAGAAGCGTGATGTCTTCTATATGTCATTAGAAAATTAATCGGGAAGTCAATGACAAATTTTGCTCTTTCTTACATTCTCATGACTTTATTGAAGTCAGCAGAAACTGACTATAACGGGGTTAGAATATGGCCTTCATAATCAATGTCTTTGCAATCTGTAGCCCAAGTTCCTACCCTATATAACTCTTGGAGTGTTTTATCAAATCCAATTTCAAGTCAGAAGGCGGTTGCAATGATATGTTTTTACATCTGCGGGAGGAAACCAACAGAAATTAACAGAAACAGAGGGACTGGCAAGAATGCATTTACTGGCCTAGAGCCACTAATTACAGAGGCTGTATTGGAGGAACCTAAAATGCTTACATGAAAAAAATTCGAAGCTCTTAAAAGGATTGCAAGAAACATTTTCATCTAAAGAAAGTTTTGATTTAAACACAATTGGGAGATGACTGTGTATTAGGTTAAAGTCAACTTATGTGTTATATATTAACTGAACTAATCGTATTGTGAAAGAATAATGCTTAAACTTGGCTCTAATACTATTTCCTTTAGCAATCTAGAGATGAAAGAAGGAATCTTCATTATGTTAATAACTGACAGAAAACTGAGATTAGAAATGAAAATAGTGTTAACATTTTGGGAAAAAAATAAAATAGACCTATATCTACAGTGAACTGGAATACATCTACACTTTCTATGCACAATAGAGCCTCTCTCAAAATTTATTTTTTTGATTTGGAGTTGTGCGACTAGTTCACAAGAAATTTTTAAGTTCATCCAGCAATCAAATTAGATAAATCAACATAACTGAATGCTGTCTATCTGACATATTTTTAAAAATTCAAGAAGAAAACTAAAGTTTTGAGATATATTGTATTACTTATATACAAAAAGCTTAATGACATATTTTGAATTTGATCATCAATTTAATTCAACACAAAAAAGATTGTGTTAATTCTTACTGTTGATAAACTGCAGATATTTATAAACAGATGAAAAAACATCTTAAATAACAAAATGATAAATTAGAAAAAAAGAACTTGATGAGGTAGCTTATGCCTGTATTCCCAGCACTTTGGGAGGCAAAAACGAGAGGATTGCCTGATCCCAGGGGTTTGAGACCAGCCTGGGCAAGTTGGCAAGACCTTATCTCTACAATAAATAAAAAAAACAATTAGCCAGGCATGGTAGCGTGTGTCTGTGTTTTCAGCCTCTTGGAAGACTGAGTCAGGAGGATTGCCTGAACCCAGTAAGTCAAAGCAGTGGTTGCTGAGATCATGCCACTGCACTCCAGCTTGTGTGACAGAATGAGAAGCCAACTCAAAGAAAAAAAAGTGATTTTTTTTTTACTCTTCCAATAACAAATCATGTTAATTTAGTTTATATAAATAAATAACTCACTTTATGTAATCTTTTTGAATTTCTAAAAAGTATCTTAGGGATTCTACAAAGAACTAGAGTTTAAGATTTCATATTTGAAATCTTTTTTTTTTTTTACTGTGTTTCCTTTTTATTCCTGTTTGAGTAACAACAAAATTAATGAGATCTGAAGTGGTAGAGGAGGGTATCAGTATAACATAAAGTTACTTTTCAAAAAAATGACTTAGAAAACAAAGGAAAAGGACCCTGTTATTTTGTGCTAAAGAAACATGCCAACATTTGCATCATAAAAAGGTGTCAGATTAGTTTTATGTTTGGTAAAATGGTAAAACACGATAGATTTTTTAAAGCAGTTAAATATTTAATAGTTATTGACATTGGTTTTAGAGAATGATTTTTATTTAAAGGTGGTTTCCTAAGTTATTTATATACAGTGATGGAGCAGCCAAAAGAGCTAGCGTAATTTTTGAAAAAAATAGCTTACTCAGAATGTTTTTATAAAGTTGTGCAATAGATAGAGGTAGCTGTAAACTGTTAGGCTCAAAATACTAAAAATAAAATAAAAATAAAACTGAATAGAAATCACATTTAGATATATTAAATCACGAATAGTATGGATAAAAAATCTTGAAAAAAATCTTGAAATGCTAGAAAAAATTATATATTTTAAAATTTTAACTATAAAAAAGGAAAAATGTACTTGAAACAATAAATAACAGAATTTCAAAACTCTAAAGGTTAATAGTTATAGAAAATACAGTTTAATTAAAAAATTAAAGACTTTTTCTTTTAATCAAACAGCCGCATATGACTTATATGGAATATGAGATTGGTTGTCAAGGAGAATACTACATCCTTCCACAGTGTGACTTTTAAGGACCCAGAGGACAAGTAAATATCAAATTCACCAGGAACCTATATAACAATTCTTGTCTGAATCATTTGAAAAAGTTATTGCAATAAATGAAATTAATTACTTTAGTACTGAAGTTAAGCACTGAATTAGTTAAGTACTGATAAAAATATCAGTGTTTATAATACCCTTCTTAATAGTCTTTTCAACTTAATTAAGAAAAAAATTTATTTTTCCTAGAGGCCGAGTCCCACTGTGTAGCCCAGGCTTGTCCTGAAGTTCTGGCCTCAAGCAATCCTGCCGCCTTGGGCTTTCAAAGTGCTGGAATTTCAGGCATGAGTCACTGCTCCTGGCCACTAAATAGTCTTAATAGCAAGATAACCTAGTTGAAATTATTCATTCTATTTATGCATTTTGATATTATATGTAAAAATGGACAAATTATATAATACTTGTTTATTATAGATGCATATAATTATGTATGAAGCGATACATTAGTTTTCAGTAAACTTCAAACATTGTTACAGAATCCATTCATACATGAACACCCAACTTTTGATTAGAAAATTTTGTTATAAATAAAAATTTTTTAAAAAGATGCCACACTGGCCTATGATTAATTGTGAAATAAATACTATGAACGATAAACCAGAGGAAATATTATTTCATGCTATTTCATGAATAAAACTGACATCATTGACTTTAATCAGCTAAGATTAATCTTTAGGTTTGATATTCACGTATGAATTGGTATTGCTACTAATATGTTATAAGAAATGAGTTGAATATGAAATCTAAATGCTTAAAGGTTCTTGAAAACAAAAACTTCAGTTCGCCAATTGGTTAAAATTTCGTAAAATTTTACTTGCATATAATTTATTTAGTATTTTTTTTTCCCTAGGTTGAATAAAGATGAATTTCAGTTCATTTTTTATTCAAGTTATCACAAATTTTGAATTAATAGAGCTTATGTTATAAAATGTTGTTCAAGTCTTTAAAGGTCTGAATAAATAAGTAGATTTTTTTTCTTTCTCTGTATGTCTACAATTAAAATTTGTATCTCTCCAGGGAAACTACAGGTTCATGAAAAATAGGTTAGTTATTGTGAAAAGTGCTTACGATCCACAAAGTGATATAGTGTTATGCAGTTTCTTTCTGTCTTTCCCTCTGGTTTTACAAAATGAATTATTTAGGAACAGGTTTGTTTATGTCATTAAGATTAAATCTCTGTCAAAATTGTCTTGAAGGAATTCTAACAGGTCTTGGAAAACAGTTTTGGCATCAACAGTTTGCCGGTTTTTCCCCCAAAAATGTTGCTTTTTTTCCACATCCTAATTTGTGTATTTGTGTGCTCTATGTGTGTGTGTGTGTGTGTGTGTGTGTGTGTTTGGAGAGCAGAGTGAAAAATAACTAACTTAAAAGTGGGTAGATACATGTTATTCCATTAGAGATATCACATTTTTTAATATATGCAAGTATGAAAAGTTTTGGAGTGCCAGAGGGGGAATGTGAATTATTTGTTAGAGTCGAATTCATTGATAGATAGTGTATTTTGCTATTTTATAAAAATGGCACACAGAAATGATCATATATGAAACATTAAAGACATAATATAGCTGCTTAAAAATGCAGTAGGAATGGAATAAGATGTGTGATGAATTGGGGTATTATTCTACTTTAATTTCCAGCATTAGTTTAAAATAATTTTTCAGTACGTATTAGATGCTGAGTATGAACATGTCAGAAAGACAACTACTTTGATTATGGATGCCCTGTGCCCACACACTATGAAAACTCTTGCTTCCATAACTGTTAGTGAGAATTTTTCCTTCCAAATCCAGAGTTGTTGTTGTTTTGATTCTTTAGCCCAAGAAAAGAGAGAGAAAATCTGAATATTACCATTCTGAACTTCTACTTGAGAAATTTTTGGCATGATGAGACAACTGTCTTGACATTATTACAGTTATGACCATACAGTGTTTCCTGCTGCATTCTGCTTATTCACCTTCTCAGTAGTGTACCTAATCCTAAGGAGAAAAATAGTGTCAAAATGTTAGACTACTTAACAAGCATTGTAGTATTGCTTGATCATCTTACTTTCTAGTAAAATGCATTCTATAGTAATATGAGGTAAAGGAAATTTATGGGAATTCAATGTACTAAGCGTTGACAGGGAACAGGATCTAGTTTTTGGCCTCTTATGGCATAAACTCACATTGATTGAGTTTCCATACTTCACTAATTGATTACTATGCTCACAAAATAGCTCTTGTTTGAAAAGAGATATTAACTTGTATGCTGGTGATCTAAGGTGTTACACCTTTTTGTGTGTCTCGTTTGTGCAGTCTTTTTATTGCACTGTCAAAATTTAGTTACATAAGAATTGCTTGAAACGTTCATGGAAAAATAACTGGAAGCCCTAGTTATTTTATCTGAGTATAAGGATATTTACATTGTGTAGATACTGTGGAGGCTTTTTATCTGGAAAGAAATTCTGTTCAGAATAATGTCTGATAGTTTTATACAAACAAACCAAAGCTCATTTAATTTGTAAAGAGACAATTGAGAGAGTTCATAGTAATAGTAGTAGTAAAAGTCATAGTAATAGTTCTCATAGCATCTTATGTTTATATTTTTATTAATGGTTTAATAGAAACATTTTATGTATTGCTTCACAGATATGAATAATTTCATGATAATTTATTCAATGTTTATTGATGACCCAGGTGCTTAGAGGAGAGGGGAGCAAAAGACCGGTGAGCCACACTGAACAGTGTCATGAAGGAAATTTCCACTCTTAGCTCTGAAAGTACTTGCTTAATTTGGTCTTGTTATTCATATTTTTATTTAGTCAACATTAAAGGGAAGGGTTTTGCCGCTGAATTTCTTGAGAGACTATATAGTTTAAGAATCGGTCTATACAGTACTGAGAACATTAATATAAAATGAAGAAAGAAAAATAATTAAAAATGTTCCTTGAGGTCAAAATGGAGTGGCTTATTGAAATTTCAACATAAAATTTTAATTAGTTTTTTGAACACCAAAATAACATTCCATGAAAAAGGCATTGTGATAAATAAGAGCCCTACGTCAGGATTTGCCAAGTTAAAAAAAATCAACTGGAAAATGAAAGCATCCAAGAAGCTTTACTACAGAGAAGGGGATAAGACTTGCAACGTCAACATCCAATTTAGGTTTTAATTGACTTGCACTTCCAACTATATGGACAAGTCTGATAAGGAAAGGGAAGTATAGGTTTTCTTCTTTGTTGTGATTTCATATTTTAAACATTCGTTTTCACGCTGCTTCTTTTTTTTCCTGTTTGGGCAAAAATAAAAAACAAAATTAATAAGGTTTGACATGGTATAGGAGCTTTGTATCTGTTTTAAATGCAACATTTTGAGTTAATAACTTGATTGTTTTTTTTACCTTCAGGTAACAAGTTAAAACCAAACCCAAAGCCTATTCTGTTGCTAGATTCTTTATGACTATTTTGGAATGAGTACAATTTGGGAGTTACTTTTTACTCATGAGTATGATAAAAAGCTAGTAAGTTTACCCTGATCAAGTAAAATCAGGCAAGAGAACATGGTCTTATACTAAATTCTTGTTTTTACAATTATCGTGCATTAAATAATTATGGTTTTGCATGTAATTATTATCAATATTCAACTCTCTTTAGAGCTTATAATGCTTGGAGCTTGCTTTGAAGTTATGAAAGCTCTGATACAGTAAAAAAAATGCCTGAAAAATACTGTGAAAGTGTTAAATCAGAAAAAGATAATGTAAAAAGGGAAGTAATAATAAGGAATATTCATTTTGTTTTGAAAAGTGTCCAGACAGTCATGTCAGAACAACTAATATGCAATTGGTTTTTTATTCATTCTGTTCAATTACATGCAGGATCTTGAGAAATTCCCAGTGGCTCTGCTACATTTCTCTCCTGTTCATATTTTTGAACTTTGATGTCTCTTTTAAACAAAAAAAAAGTATGAAATGCCTACCTCAGGACAAACTATCTCACCCTATGTGTCTTCTATTGAAATAGCTGCAATTTACAGCATCTGTAGATAAAGAGGTCAATTTGTTTTATATAATGTGCTATTATTCAGGAAATACCCTTGATTTTTAGATTCAGAGCTTGAGATTTTCAATATTTGCTGTTCACCTAAGAGTGTATCCTGGATGTAACTATCACCTGTTCCTGAAGTCAACTGTATTTTGGTTTCCCTTCTCACCATCTTCTTTCTGGAATGGTGGTCCTGTCACTACTGCTCATCTTCTTTCAGGAATAGTGGTCCTGTCACTCATGCATGCCATTATTAACTATGAAGCCGATTTAACAGAGTGCCTTTCTTGTTTCTGTGGAGATTTACATACCCTATGGAATGATGCTAAAGGTAGATTAACATCTACATTAGGCTTTCTTCTCCATATAGTAGGGTTAAAAACTCAAAAGTGACAAGTTTGGAAAGAAAAACAAAATACAAACAATGGACACCTGTTTGAAATGTTTTGCATCTGGAATATTTGTAATTTTATTTTCTCAGGCATCTCCTGTCACTGGGTTGTGTATTCTATATGAATGCTTTGTTTTAGTTAGCTTGTATAGTTATTTATTTACTTTAGCCTCATTTCATGAAAACTTCAAAGCAGCTTATAAGGAATTAGTAAAAAAAAATGTGAAGCATGCAGACAGAGTTGACAACATACTGACTGTTCTCAGTTGAGATTCAATACCTTTCTGGGTCTTTGTTTGTCTGTTTAATGTTAACATATTGATAACTACTAAAAAAACTAACCAGTAACTATGAAATAGTGACCGGATCAGTTTATACACAGGGGTCAAATTATTTCTCTAGATATTGTAAATTCCAATTATTAATGAAAAATCCTAGTAGTTGTTTTATTGTACTGCAGGAGGTGGGATCAACCCCCAGCCAAAATACGGTCTGGATGTTGTGACTGGTGTCACCACTCATACACTATGAGGGTATGAAGATATGCACTTCTTACCTAGAAAGGATTTTGGGGAAAGGTAACCCAGACTTCCAAGCTGGTCTGAGAATGAACAGGCAAAAAACTTTGGTCTTGATTGTGGTTAGAGGGTAGGCCAGGTGAATGTTCTCAGGTGGAGCTGGGACTTACACAGTTGAACTTTCCACTGGCACTAAAGGAAGAAGCCCACCAGATTTTCTAATGGTTGCCCAGTTGTAGGGCAAGAGAGAAAGTAGAAGCTGTGAGGCCCAAAAGCTCTCAGCTGTCAATCATCAAAATTAGAGTCAGACTCTTCATTACAGAAGCAGTGAATTTACCTTTTTAAAAGCATTATATTGTTAATGTTCCTTATCTCCACCCATACTGTCATCTTTCATTTGCTATCACCTTATCCTGCTTTATTTACTCCTTTTCATGATGCTGGTCACAACTGACGAACATATGAGTGAGTTTGTTTATGGTTTGCCTCTTCCAGCTGAAATCGTGCCCGCTCAAGAGCAAAGGTTATGTCTGTCCATTTTTATTGCTGTATTCTCAGCACCTAGGCAGAACAGGAAGCAAAATAGGCACATGATAATTTAAAAAAAATAAATGTTAGTCAACTTTACTAGACTACAATCCTCACGAAGGCAAGACTGTGCCTGACTCTGTTATGGATGATTCCAATGACTCAGAGAAATTCTTCACCTCTCAGTATTGGTGGAAAGAATTCCTTCTTTCACTTACTTTATTATAACATTTTGCAAGAATCTCCTAGATCTTTTGCTTTCAGTAAAGAGACTAACTCTATCTTTAATGAAATCTTGCATCATTTAAGTTCCAAAATAAAGCAAGAACGTGTTAATTGAATTCTATTGATTTGTTTAAAAGTTTGAGCAGAGCAGTAATTTTACCAAAAAGCAAAAGATAGGAACTCACTTCTAATGACAAAGCAACGCTAAAATTTTAGACATTTTAGGAATATGTAAGCATAATTACTCTTTTGTTCACAGGAAACAAGAAATGTTTTAATTCCTGAAAAACGAAGTGAATTTTCAAGGTAAAATCAATTATATAAACTGCAGAACTGCATAATTGCAGTCAGAAAAGAAATCTAATGAATAACCTTCGGATGAAATCTGTTACTTATGTTTATTGATAAACCAAAGTATTTCCCCTGACATAAATTAATAAATATACAGACAATACATAAGTTAGATGTTGCTATGTTTTCCAGTCTAGCCCATATGAGATTACAAAAGTTATTGTCTAAGAGCTAAATAGTACTTGTTTGATTTATTAAATGTTCTGAGACTTAGGTTGGTTATTCTTAGCTCTTCTTATACCATTAGTTTACTCTAATTTGGTAACTGTTATTACAAAGGCATCTGATATTCTGCAGCTGTGCAATTATATGGATGCCAAACTTCACACATAATGGTAATGCTGTACCAGCCTGGAAAAGGTGGTGCAGTTGAAACTCCTTCCTGGTGCCCAAACCTTACTTAGGGTAGCTTTCTTCTACCTGCCTTTTACTAATGAAGGAAGGCGCAGAACTGGCGGCTTTTCAGAGTGTCTGTTGCTCAGCAACCAGGCCTTCCCTCTTAGGAAACAGGTCAGGAGAAAGGAAAAGAGATGAGAGGGTGATTAAATGTTTGTCTGCTATCGCTGATAAAGCAGAGATCCTCCGAACAGAAATCGTTCTGAACAGATATCTTCAACCCACAGGAAACAAATTAATCTCATTAAGCAAGGGGTTAATATCTGTTTGCTAAAAATATTGTTGCCCAAACACCTGGAGGGAAGTTTTCCTAGTTGTAAATAATATGTGAAGACCAATAGCATTATATTTGTTAAAGTCTGAAATGTTATTATGTCATGACTATCATCTCAAGGTTAAAGAAAATTCTTTCTAGAATGACAAAAATGGTGTTTTTTTTTTATATGGTAGATTTACCATCTAGTTACTTAGAGATACTTTAATTATCATAACAAAATCTAGGGTTTTCTCGATGACAAAAATTTACTGCAACGTCTGTTCTGTTTCTTACTTATAAATACTGATGGATAGTGCTTCTCAGGAAATATTCTAAATGCAATACTGCATTGCAGAATCTCGACTACATTTAATTTAAAAATTTTGAGACAGCAAAGTGCTTCTTTTGTGTCATTGGGGCTCAGAAAATCACACCCCAAAGTATGGCACTTTGGCATTCTGAATACTTTGAGCTGAAGGATACTGAAAGGGCCCCAGAAAGAAGGTCTCGTTCTAACCCTCTCTTGCTCTTCTTCCTCCTGTTCTTTCTTCCCCAAGGAAGTTTATAGAAACTAGAAATATTATTCTAACCTTCCCCTGCCTTTGTTGTAGGAGCTAGCCATAAAGAAATTCTCTGACCTACCTTGTCAGATGGTAGATCATAAGACCCTCATGTAGAATGAGCCCTGCCCCCTACCCAGGAGGTAGAAATACCACACAAAGTGGCCAAGAAGCATCTGAATAGACAGGCATTGTTGTGTTTTCTGCCATAGTCTATACCATTAGATCATACACTTTTGGTCCAATCACATGTCTACGCGTCCATTCTTTATTTAACCTAAGCATAAAAATAGAAAGTTTTTCCTGGGTCTTTGGGCCTTCGTTTCTAAAGACTCCTATATCAAGTAAATTTTTTGTATAAATTTGTATGCCTTCTTATAGGAGTGTCAGCGATGATCCTTTGGATAAATGAGGAAAGGTATCACACCTTTCTGCCCCTACAATGTATTAACTTATGAGAACTATATTCCACTTGGTGGATTTACAATCCTAAATTAAAAAATAAAAACAGCAAACATATGGGGAAGTAGAGACTGTATAAAAAGGAAACTGATTTTTTAAAAGTCTGCTTTTGATACTCCTCTTAAATAAAATTTTCTTTATGTGTGTGTGTATGTGTATATATATATATAAAATCGTAGCTATTATAATTATACACACTAAAATTTAACATTTGTTTTCTATATTACTTGACTAAGTTATTTCAAAGGAACAATATATTACTTTAGTTATTTTTCACTTCTTTTTAGCGTTGTCATTTTTCACTTCTTTTTAGCGTTGTCAGGAAAATAGAGGCTATCATTTTAAGCAGATGATCAGAAGCATAAAGTGTCAGTCAAGTATGATGAAGCCCTAGAGATCTGTTGTACAATATTGTACCTACAGTCAACAGTAATATATTATACACTTAAACATTTAGGAGAATAGATCTTATGTTGTGTTCTTACTGCAATAAAATAATACAATAAAATAAAATAAATGTGATGGTCAGTTCAGAAAAAGTGGAGTTTCCACATAGGGAATAGCAAAGTGTCTACCCAGGACACTGGGTACTTATAAATCTGTATTGATAACTCTGCCTGAATCTGAAACCAGATCTATGTAATGACCTGTACATCTGTTTGTTTATAATTCATTCATTGATGTGTTATTTAGCTTTTACGAGGCTAACAAGAAATATGAATAAATTAGTTTCCTTAACTTTGTTTTCTCTCAATAGACAATCTATTGTCTTTGAGAACTGAAGACAACTGAACAACTTAAAACCCATGGAAAAATCTAGGATTATATTCAGCCCTTTTGTATTCATGATGAACTCACTAAATTACAAATCCAAAAATCAACCTCTACTTTATCTTGCTATCTACAAAATAGCATTTAAACTTTATCTTACATCTTTAATGAGGTGTTGGAATGCTGCATGAAATTTTATTTTTGAAAGTGTTTTAGATCTTAGTTACAGCTTATGTTACAATTAAGAATAATATTGCTATATAATCAATAATAATTTTATCTCCAGCTATCACTATATAATATACTTACGTTTGTATTTACATATATATTTTATATATTTTTTAGTTCAACTCAAGTAGTTTTTTTAATTTTTAATAATGGAAAATTTTTATCACACACGCATACACACACGTATATATTTTTTATATATTTATTGTTTTAACATAGCTCTGTAGATTTAGTTCAACTGGTTATAATTGTTGTAATTTTGGTTAATATCCCCATCTCTTAATTTATCTTTAGAACTGGAACATTTTCAGTTACACCATTCTTGCTTCCTCTTTTCAGTTCCTGTGCCTGAGTAAAACCTCTGAGAATCAGAAAGCAAGGCATTCTACACACTCCCAGGACCGTTTTATGACTTCTATTATTCCTCAGCTCTTGTCACTGAAATATAGAGAGGGTACATTGTAAGTGAGGGATGGCATTCCTCAAAACTCACAAAAGTTAACACTAATTTTCCACAGATATTTCTATTTTAGCATGACCTGGTTGCGTTTCACTGGGGGAAAAAAGTGACAAAAATATGCTTATATAATTTAGGCACAATGAACTTTTTAAAAAAAATAAGGAAATAACACAAGCTCAGCTAACTTTTGCAACTTTATCTAACCTATGCATTCTCTTGCTTTATAAGATTTCTTCACAACTGTAACAGACTAGCAGTGTATCAAACAATTTGCATTTAAACGTGATAATAAGCAAAAAGAGATTCTTTAAAATATAAAGCTCAGATCAAGAATAAATTGTACATGCAAATGTGCTGATTTAGATGCAGAGGATGAATTCTAACAGTGGGGCAACTAAAGAAATTAAGGTTAAAGCTTTTCCTGAGTGCCCAGTAATGCTGAATTACAATTGAATACCTATAGAAAAGTGTGACATCCAAATGGTTACCAAATGAATATATTATGCTCTGCGATGTTTCACTGAATTCTAAACGAGTTCAGAATGATGACATATCAAGAGGTGCTGAAGTACTTCAGGCACACTCAGTCAAATGCGTGTGGTTAAATAAAACTCTCTGGAATGTTCTTTACATAAAATGAATTTTTTGCCATTCAGAAGGAAAGTAGAGCAATTTATTTTTTCCTTATACATTCTCATCACTAGTAAGAGTTTACTTTAATAAATTTGCTTTGGTTTTCAGAGAAACTCTTGCAATTTGAAAGTTACTTTGAAATGCTTTGGAATCATAATGCACTAAACTTGTAATCTTGCCTCTATTGTGCCCTGCTTCATTAAGTATACTGCCTTCTCTGTTTAATATGAGAAGTAGCGACCAGCGCAAGTGGTCGCTACGGGTGGTATAGAGTGGCAGGGCACTCTATACTACCAATAGATTTTCTAGACAGCTAGAAATTAGGAAGTTCTGATTAGTCAAATGTTTTGGTCAATATATATTTTTTGCTACATCTACATGACATTACATCTTGTAGAATTAAATCACAATAAAAATACACTTATATGCAAAGTTTCTACTGAGAAGAGTGAGTTCATGTTTATAGCACAAATTTCAAAGAGAGTGACCTCTCTGAGGATGATTTCTCTGGACAGGATCTGTTCTCTAACAGTATTTTGGGAGAGCAGATGCTTGGGCCAGGGGCTCCCAGTCTCATTCTGTGCAATTATTAAGGCATAAGACAAGGTTGAGTCAGAAAAGAAAACAGAGAGAAGCCTAAAATGAAATCTATGTTTTGGGACCAGTGAAGAGAAAGAGAGTAAGGAAGTTAGAAAGCAGAAAAGGGCACTTAAGGCCTGCTCATGTATTCCCATATATTTTCACCAAGAAATCAAATCCAGTAAATTCATAAATCATACATTCTGATTTTGTCAATTTTTTGCTATGAGGCTGTGGTGAGTCTTATCACCTCTGTAAATTTCAGTTCTTCTAGCTGTAAATTGGATTTTAGCTGAGATTGTTGGACAATCGAAAGTTTAGCAAAAACATTTATAAAGTAAAAGAAGTACAAAGATGACTGAACCGATTAATGGATGTTTATGTCATTCAGCTGTGTCTTCCGAGGACCCAGTGTTCCAGGACTTGGCTGTCTGAACTTCCTTCACAGTACAGAAGCCTTGAATCATGGTTCCTTCTTTTCTTGACTCCCTCCCATGCTCTTCTATCATCCCATTTTCTCCTACTCCTTTATATTAACCCACTTATATTCTTCCCATTTCTCTCACAAACAAGTCCCTTGCCTAAGGGTCTTTATACTAGCTGCTCTCTTCATCTTCAAGTGGTTGAGCCCTTCTTGTGCTCTTAGTTTAAATGTCTTCCCCTCTGTTAGGCCTCCCCTGAGCAACCAATCTAATTATAAAAGGATGAAAACAGTTTCTGTCAAATCATCCAACTTTAATGATCTTCTAGCAATTATCATAGCTCATTTTCTTATTTGTTGTATTGATTTACTGTTTTTCCTTCACTAGAATGTAAGCTCCTTGAGAACAGGGCTTGGTTAATCTTGTTCATTTCTGTATCCTTTCGACCTACTCTGATAATTGGACATACTAGGTACTTAGTAGATATTTGTTGGATAAATAAATTGGTAGTGTAAGCTGGCTGTAGGGTCACATTCGCATTGTCTAAGTGTATGGAAGTTTCTCTTCTCTGTATGGGCATGAATCCCTTACCCATTTAGACTGGGGAGTTCACATTTTTTTAGGATACTCTGAGGACATTTTTCTTCCAGTTGAAAGTTGAATGTTAATACTTTCCTCTTTCTCCTCCTCCTATTCTTCCATCTTCTCCTCCTTCCTTTTCTTCATTTTCTCAGTGACCATGGCCAGATTTACTTTAGTACATCAAGAGACTCATTTCAAGTTTTCTTCACTTAGTGTTGGTGTAGAATCTAGGCAGCTTGGAATTCTAGTCAACAAGGAATTAGTTTTAAAAATATGATGCTTGTGACTTCAGGTAGCTTGGAATTCTAGTCAACAAGGAATTAATGTTAAAAATATGATGCTTGTGACTTCAGGTTTCTGTGCAGGGCTCTTAACAAAAGTGTTGAAATATAAATTGCTGTATGTCCACTGAAGAAGACAGCATCATCAAATAAATTGAGAAAAATCATTTTCATTGGACCTTTAATGACCTTCTTCTTTTTAAAGAGACACATGGAAGCTTCCCAGATCAACTACTGGATCCCTCACCAGTGATGGTCTTCTAAGCATGGTAGTGGGAATCTGTTGAAATTCTAAAACTGAATGAAGAGAGCTATTTGCCTGAAACAAGAATTTTATTTTATTCTCTAAATTTCAACTTTTTGACTTCTAAGAACATCTGATTCAGATATTCACATAGCTAATCCATATACTGAACACAAATTAAGAAAAAGCAATCTTCTCACTCTTTCCCCATTAATAAAGTTCTACTCTGAGGTCCTTATTGCTGTCTCCATCCTGCTCTCAGTCTCTACACAAGCCTTCGCAAGTTTACCCTCCCAAGGAATCAGACTCTTCTCCTCTTCTTTCCTGTGTTCTTTCTCCCATCTTGATATTGAAATCTCTTTTTCTTTGGATGTGCTTCTTACACTATGGAATGGGAAGATGTGATAGCCTCCAACATAAAGGAACTGGAACATTTCAACCACACTCTTACCTCACTCTCCCTCTCCCCCATCTTTTATTTTTAGTTCTAGTGCTGACAGTTAAACCCCTGAGACTCAGAAAGCAGTGATGCTCTACTCTCTTCCAGAATCATTTTCTGGCCCTTTTTGTTATATGCTTAGCTCAAACTCCTACAGTGTACAGATACCACATTCTATATTCCTCTACATTTGAGGGATGGCATTCCTCAAAACTCACTTGCTAAAAAAATTTGTGCCAAACAAGATGAGCTGAAAGAAGTTGATTTTATTTCAATACTATTGCCATGAACAGGGGAGAAGAACACAGACCAAGTCTGCAAATCCACTGAAACAAACGGGAAGGAATTGTTAGGAACTAGGGTAGGATGGAGGAACGAAAACCATCTGTGTTTGCTAATTGTCCTTACCAAGTGGATAATAAACTTTCTCTTTTAAAAATTTTTTCAATTTAAACCATTAATTTATTTATTTAGTTGTTGTTGCTGAGTTGGAGTCTCTGTCACCCAGGCTGGAGTGGCGTGGCACACTCACAGCCACCCCAGCATTGACCTGTTGGGCTGGACTTGGGAAATCCTTCCACCTCAGCCTTCCAAATAACCAGAAATACAGGCGCAGTCTACGGCACCCGGCCAATTTTTAAAAAAAAATCTATTGTAGAGACAAGGTCTCGCCAAGTTGCCAGGGCTGGTCTCGAACCCACGGGCTTAGGCAATCCACTCACCTCGGCCTCCCAAAGTGCTGGGATTACAGGCTGAGCCACCGAGCCCGGGCAAACTTTCTCTTATCTTTGTCATAGGAGATTGTTTTACAACTTGGAACAAAGTGCCCACCAAAGTTAAGCTCCTACCCTCTCATAGAGACTGAGAGGTAAAGGTACCATCTGCTTCGAAGATTACCTTTCAAAAGTATGGCTACCAGGTTCTTGAGAAAGACTCTCCTGTGTTGTAAAACTGACAAAGTTTCTTAAAAACATCACCTTATTGACCGGACTCGGTGGCTCAGCCTATTATCCTAGCACTTTGGGAGGCTGAGGCGAGTGAATTCCCTGAGCCCACGGGTTCAAGACCAGCCAGACAACTTGGCAAGACCTCGTCTCTGCAATAAATAAAAAATTAGCCCGTCGTGGTAGGGCACACCTGTAGTTCTGGCTACTTGGAAGGCTTTGGTGGAAGGATCGCCAGAGACCAGCAGGTCGAATCTGGGGTGGCTGTGAGTGTGCCACTGCACTCCAGTCTGAGTAACAGAGTGAGACTCCAACTCAGAAGAAAACACAAAAAAACATTAACTTATCAAGGAGGCAGAGAAAGCGTTTACAAGTTTTATGAGCATATACTCTAAGAAAAGGGAAGTCAGGGACTTAAAGTCTAAAGTCACATAAAGCTGAGGGTAATAAGACCCTGTTGGTCACCAAACAAAGCTGATTTCTCTTAAGACTAACTCAACCTACGGGCATGTTATAATGAGAGGTTCATCTTGAGCCATGTTGCCAACAATTCTCTTACATTTTCCCCATTTTTTTCCCTGAGATGGTGATTTTGACTTTCTTAAAGGTATGCTTGGTCTAGTGGTGTATTTCTTTTCTCACTTTTATCTCTAAAATATCACAAAAGGTGCTTTTCAAATTAACAGCACAGTGAGCCATGCTGGGTCTTTGGTTATCCTCATAGGGTTTCTTCATATTAATTTGCATTCCAAAGGTCTTGATTTTAAGCCCTTTTCCCCCCAGCATCTTCACTTCTACTTGATGAATGCTTGCATGATATTACTAGAATTTTTTTTAAAAAAGATTTATGTTATTTTATTTTAAGATAGTACACTGGAAACTAAAATAATCTGCATAAGTTCCCATGTTTATAAATAACAGCTTGGAACCCAAAGTACTGCAAAAGTTTAGAAGTGGATATTTCTATTTACCAGCAGAAGTACTGCCTCCATGAAAAGCCCACACTTAAGCTGACTTTACGACTCTGCAATTTTGTCATTATTAACTGAACCTTAACATTTTCTTTTCCTCCCTTCCTTTCTTTCCTTCTTTCTTTCAACAGGATTTCACTGTTTTGTCCAGGCTGGAGTGCAAAGGTACAATCACAGTTCACTGTAGCCTCAAACTCTCAGGCTCAAGTGATCCTCCAGCTTCAGCTGGACTATAGTAGCTAGAACTATAGCCACACACTGCTGTGCGTGGCTGTTTAGAAAACATTTTTTTTTCTTGTAGAGGCAAAGTTTCATTTTGTTGCCCAAACTGGTCTCAAATTTCTGATCTCAGGTGGTCCTCCTGCCTTGGCCTCCCAAAGTGCTCAGATTACAGATATGAGACACCATGCCTGGCCTGAACCATTACATTATTTGAGGGTTTTATTATTTCAAGTGCTTTCATAAAATGGGTTAACAATGTTAATTTACAGCACTCTATGAGTCTATATTTTAATTTGAACATAGCAGACTTGTACTTTAGTTAGAGATGGATAGAATCAGGTCATTTTCAAACAGCAGAAAATCTAATTGCTTAGAGTCAAGTATATGAATGCTCAGCAATATGTACTCACAATAGTTTGTAACATTTTATCTGAGCCATCTTTGCAAGTACCAATGTGCTAATAATGATGGTATCCAGACAATAATTGGGGGGCATTATTATCTTCATTTACTTGCCAAATGAGCAATAAACAAGTTTATCTTTTAGATGGTTCTTAAATATTTTCTTTAGTGTTCTGTTATTTCCAAGTTTGTGATCACTATTTTAATTCATATGGCATTTTAATTAAGTTATTGAATTATAATTATGCAGCATATGCTACATTTTAATATTTAATGAAGGTCTGACATGACATGAGTATTTTTTGTGTTGTTGAATTGATCGATCAGGGGTCCACAGCGTAAGAGGTTACAGTTGATATTACACTTTTCTATACCAATAGTGACAGCAAAGAATGGAGCTACAGACTTCATAAAATGTATACAAATAAAATGAATAATGCTCTGCACCACATTTAGTGATAAAATAGTAGTGTTCTAAACTTATGACAACTGTATGGAACTAAGTTATTATCAATAACAAGCATATTTTTTTATTGTAGTTCTCTTTTATAGCAAGGATATCATTTAAAAATAAGATTTCTTACCATCTATCAAAAATAAATAGGAATTTTCAGAAGCTAAGATTAAGATCAGTGTTAAGGTTAGCTATGGAAGCTGGAATCCTGTATTTGGCTTCTTCCTAGAGGTTTGACATTTAGAAGGACAATTAAGCAGTGTGTAAAGCTTACTCTTTCACATATGAAGTATGAATCACATAAAATGGATTTCTTAAATTGGAGCATAAAGGCCTCCTTCTACCTCCTGCACATCTCCCCTCTTTCACTCTGTGTGCACTGAAAATATTTTGCAAGGAACTCTGGCTCTTCATGAAAAAATGTCAATTTATAAAAATTTTATTTACACAATTACTTAAAAAAAAGTAATCACATTCTAAATTATCTGATCATGTAACTGAGTACAGTTAGGCCTTTCAGGGAACATATATTTTAAAAAATTTTTATTGTTATACCTTATTGTGGGCAAAAACACTTATAAAATTTATCATCTTTAATATTTTTAAGTATACAGCACAACAGTGATAACAATATGCATATTGTTGTACAACAGATTTTTTCATTGTGAAAAGGTAAAATTCTGTATCCACAGAACAACTCCCTTGGGATGGTTGATTTTGGACTACAATTTGACTGGATTAAGGGATACCCAGATTGCTGGTAAGGCATTAATTATTCTGAAACCTTCAGTAGGCACTGAACCCATTTTTTTTCTGCTGAAAGGAAAATTCAGGTGGTTTGATTACAATGATTGGACTACCCCAGATGAGTTGTGAGGGGGTTTCTGGAGGAGACTGGCATTAACATCAGTGACTTGAGTTGGAAATAGCTGCCCTTAATGTGGACAAGTACCATGCAATAAGGAAGGGCTAATTTTTGTTCTTTTTTTTTTCTTTCAGAGTCCAAACACTCTTCTTCTCCTACTCTTGCATTTCAGAACTCTTGACTCTCTGGTCTGACTCTAGGATTCACACCAGTGGCCACCCTGACTCTTAGGACTTTGGCCTCAGACAGTCTCACCATTGGCTTCCCTGATTCTAAGGCCTTCAGACTTGGAAAGAACCACACAGCTGGCTTCCCTGGTTCTCCAGTTTGCAGATGGGCTATCATGAGACATCCCAGTCTCCATAAACAAGTGAGTCAATGACTCTGCACTTTTAATTGTGATTTTAGAGTGCATTCCTTGTGTGTGTGTGTGTGTGTGTGTGTGTGTAAAAAGTTAACTGTAAAACAGCCTCAAGCAAGTCCTTCAGGAGGTGTTTCAGAAGAAGGCATTGTTACCACAGGCGATAATAGCTCCATGCAATTCCTTGAGGTGTAAAGTTAGGTTGTTTATCTGAGATTGTCTTCATTTTTGATGTAGGTGTTTATTACTATAAAATTTCCTCTTATAATTGATTATGCTTTATTTTGTAAGTTTGATAAATTGTGTTTTCATTTTCATTTATCACAAAATATTTTCTAACTTCTCTTGTAATTTTTTTTTCTCACCAGTTTAAGAGTGTGTTAATAATCACATGTATGTCAATATTTTAGTTTTTCTTTTACTATTGATTTCTAGTTTCATTTCATTATAGGTGGAAAAGATACTTCACATTATTTCATTTTTCTTAAATTCTTTAAGGCTAGTTTTGTGGCCTAACATACTATCTATCCTAGAGAGTTTTCTAAGAGAAGAATGTGTATTTTGATGTTATTGGGTATAGTAACCTGCATATGAGGGGGAACCCCAAAAAAACCAGAGTTATTTTTTAGAGGCCAGGTTCCTTGTAGTATAGGCTTTTCCCACTAGGTAAGTGTTCTAGGAACCCATCAGCATCAGTGTGCCAGCTAGGATTGTTGTGAGAGGTTGCATTTAGCTTCAGTGGATTTTTTTTTTGGAGGTTCTTTCAGTGTTTTTATCCATTTCATGATGGGTGATTTATGAGCACACCTGCCCACACCACAATGAATATTCAGCAGTTTTTGACCAGAAAGGGCGATCTCCATGTCCCACCTTCCCTATTCACAAGATGTTACCCTGAGTGACTTTCTTTGTTTGTCCGGATGAAAAAAGTCCTCAAAGGGAAACATTTTGCTGATGAGGAAAAGGTGAAACAAGAGAGGGCAGAAGCACTAAAAGGCATCAAAATGAATGAGTTCAAAAACTGTTTTGAGCAGTGGAAAAAGCATCTTGGTAGGTATATGACATCAAATGGAGAGTAACTTGAAGGTGATTGAAGTTTAAACATGTAAGAATAAATACACAAGTTTATATAAAAATATTCCAGGATTTTGTAGGTCTTCCCTCATATGTTTATTAGGAGGTTCAATTGCTCTATAATGTTGTTTACATCTTTTGTTTCCTTATTGATTTTCTATCTGGTTGCTCTACTGCTTATTTTAAGAGGGGTATTGAAATCTCCTACTAATATTGTGTTATGATTTATTCTTTCAATTCTATCAGTGTTTATCTCATATATTTGGTTGTTCTGTTATTAGGTACATATATATTTATAATTGCTATATTATGCTGATGAATTGACCTTTTTATTATATACTGTTTTTTTAATCTCTTGTGAAAAGTTTTGACTTAAAGTCTATTTAGATATAAATATGGCCACCTCTGCTGTCTTCTGGTTACCATTTGCATGAAAAACCTTTTTACATCTTTTTACTTTGTCTGTATTATGTTCTTAAAGCTAAGTCTCTTGTACCTAGAAAATAGTTAAATCTTGATTTTAAACAATTCATTCAGCCACTTTATGTCTTTTGATTGGAGAATTTGATGTATTTATATTTACAGCAATTACTAATAAAAAAGGACTTAGTCATTTTACTAATTATTTTCTTTATGTCATAGTTATTTTGCTCTTCTTTTCCTCTCTTGCTGCCTACCTTTGTTTTGCTGATTTTTTGCAGTTATGTGTTTTGATTTCTTTCATATTTTCTTTTGTGCATCTTTTATAGATATTTTCTTTGTGATTACCATGAGGACGATGTAAAATGTCTTATAACAATCTATTTTAAACTGATAACTTTAATTGCATATGATATCATAGTCACAAATTACATCTTTTTATATTTTGTATCTATTAACATAGTTGTATAGTTATTATTTTTATACTTTTGTTTTATGAATTCTATACCTGAATTAAAATTAATTTATATGCATTACATTATTACAGGATTCTGTATTTGTCTATATAATTACTTTTACCATAGACCTTTTTATTTTCATATGGTTTCATGATCTGTCTAGTGCCTTTTTGTTTCAACTTGAAAGACTCTCTTTAGCAATTCATGTGGAACAGGACCAGTGGCGATAATCTGCCTTTACTTTTGTTTATCTTGGAAGAGTTTCATTTCTCCTTCATCTTTAAAGGATAGTTTTGCCAGATATATTGTTCATGGCTGATAGTTTTTCTTTAAGCACTTTGAATGTACCATCTCACTCTCTTCTTGCCTGTAATGTTTTTTCTGAGAAATCCACTGGTCACCTCATGGAAGCTCCCTTGTATGCAATGAGTTGCCTTTATCTTGCTGCTTTTATTTTACTTTTTATTTTTTGAGATGGAATCTCACTCTACCACCCAGGCTGGAGTGCAGTGGTATGTTCACGGCTGCTGTAGGCTCGACCTGCTGGGTTCATGTGATCCTTCCACCTCAGCCTTCCAAGTAGCTGGAACTATAGGCTGCACCGCCATGCCCAGCTAATTTCTTTTGATTTATTGTAGAGATGAGGTCTCGCCAATTTGCCCAGACTGGTCTCGAACCCGTGGGCTCAGGCAATCCTTTCACTTCAGCCTCCCAAATTGCTGGGATGACAGGTGTGAGCCACTGTGCCTGGCCTTCTGTCTTGCTGCTTTTAATTTCTCTCTGTCTTTGAGTTTTGATAGTTTTGATTATAATGTTTATTAGTGTAGATTCATCCTACTTGGGATCATTCCACCTTGTTGTTCATTGTCTTCCTCAGAGTTGTAAAGATTTTGGCATTATTTCTTCAAATGAGTGATTGGTTCCATTTTTTCCCCTCTCTTTTCCTTATAGAAATCTTATAATTTATATGTTGGTCTCCTTGATGATGTCCCCACAAATCTCTTAGGTTTTCTCTGTTATTTTTATTTTGCTCCTCTAACTGGATAATTTTAAATAACCTGTCTTGACTGTGGATTTTTTCTTCTGTTGTTGATCCTCTCTGTTGAATTTTTCAACTTATTTATTCTTCAGCCTAAGGTTTCAGTTTAGTTATTTTTCTGTGGTTTATCTTTGTTTTGATATTCTCATTTTGTTTAAACATTTTTTTGATTTTGTTTACATGTCCATTAATTAGTATTCACGAGTAATGCATTGAGCTTTTAGTATCTTTTCCCCTCTGGTGTCTGTATGTGGTAATTCAGGTTCTCTGGTACTGCAACAAGTACTGAACTCTCTTGTTTTGTGTGACCTTTAGGCATCAAAGGTTTGCTTGTTTCATCAGTGTTCCAAGTCAGGCAAGACAGAAACCAGTTCTTTGAAAAGCTTCCCAAAGAGCCAGAATATTGGACACACATTCTCCTTTTCTCTTTTCGGAAAACCATGAACTGGGCGTTTTCTATCCACCACAGTGAGCTCTATTGGCTTCTGTTCACAGTGTTACAATTTTTCTGGTGCTGCCTCAAGCCCCTAGGCTCCCTTTTTTTTTCAGTGGCTCCCAGGCCCCCAAAGTATGTAAGTTTCCCATCGGTGCATTGAATTAAGCAGACAGAAACTAGTTTCTTAGGCAGCTTTTCTGAGAAGCTGGAATGTTGGGTATAATTTCGATTCTTCTATTTTCTTCCCTAGAGAGCAAATGCAAGTTAAACTTTTCCTTCCAATCATAAATTGCGCTGGCTTGCGACTGACGCAATTAAAATTAAACGGCTTTTCTTACCCACTTCTGTGTGATTGGTCTTGGATTTGAGCTTGCCTAGGGTATTTCAACTTACTAATTAGTTTCTGAAGTTCTCATAAAGGCTCTTTAGGTTGTTTATTGTTTTTAACTTATTGTTTCTTTGGAGCAACAAGGTCCAGGAGTTTTTATTCTGCCTTTTGCTGATGCCACCTCCCCATATCTGGTTTTGTACTTAAGATAAAAGTGGTTCTAAGAAGAGAGGTCTACAATCCTTTATCTGAAACCCTTGGGGCCAAATGCTTTTCATAACTTTAGATTTGAGGCAATGTAGTGCATATATTGAAAACTATATAATTTCCCCAGGGAGGGTAAAGCAGAACACTGATATCAACTTAAATAAAATCTAATTTCTGCAATAATACATGTTCATATCCAAGTAAGTAGAAGATAAAGACTATAAATATCTTCTTGTTAGATCATATCAGATTTAAAATTATTTTAATAAAAGTTATTTGGCTTCCAAATCAT
Source organism: Carlito syrichta (assembly GCF_000164805.1). Taxonomy (NCBI): domain Eukaryota; kingdom Metazoa; phylum Chordata; class Mammalia; order Primates; family Tarsiidae; genus Carlito; species Carlito syrichta. The sequence continues at coordinate 131,703 of NW_007232029.1, forward strand.
TTCAGGAGTGGACAGTGAGAAGAAGTAATTGTGAACTAGTAATACATTATTTTCATTGGTAAGGCAATAATAGAGTGTTCTTAATACAGAAATTGCATGTGCACCAGTGGTTGTGGTAATGATTTACTGAGTTTGTTGTTTATTGATTTGTTGTCTTTCAGTTCAAAATTTACTATTTTTATCTTATTTGCAAAAATGGAACTGAGTCTTTTAAATATTTTTCCTGTGGCCGGAAACTCTAAAACTTTGCCAATAAAGTGTGCACAGCTTCTTCAATGCCTAGGTTATTCAGTGCATGACACCCAGTAACTTTGCTCTGGTGTTATTTTGTAGCAGAGTAGCCCCATGAGTAGGTTTACCTGGCACCACAAATAACATATTTCTAGCAAGTTCTAATGGTGCAGTAGTACAGTGATTCTGTATCATAAAATGAGTCAAGGCAATAGGTTCTAGATACTATCCATGTGGGGTCTATTTTTTTTTTTTTGAGTCAGAGTCTCACTCTGTCGCCCAGACTAGAGTGCAGTGGCCGCTCCCGGCCACCATGGTGATCCTTCCGCCTCAGCCTTCTGAGTAGCTGGAACTACAGGCGCGCGCTACCACACCCGGCTGATTTTATTATTATTATTATTTATTGTAGAGATGAGGTCTCACCAAGTTGCCCAGGCGGGTCTCGAACCCGCGGGCTCAGGCAATCCACTCACCTCAGCCTCCCAAAGCTCGGGATTACGGGATCTGTTTTTTAAATGCTCAGTCTCAACTCTAGAGGTAATTATTACACCTTGAAACTGCTAATTTTGGATTATTTAAGTTGTGTTTACTAGCCAATATTTTGTTACTCCAATGCCATGCTATAGCTATTAATTTTTTATATTAAACGTTCCCTGTTCAGATTGTGCAATTTTTCTCTCTTCATTGATGTAGACTGATATAGGAAGCTTTATATACAAATGTTCAGCAATAGTTCAAATAGAGATAGCCGGTAGAAAAATGGAAATATTTCATGGCACATTAAAATCTAGAAAAATAGTACTGTATCATCCAAACGCACATTCACATTCTGATTTTCTATCATAATACATTAGTATTGTTAATCCAAACTAATCTTGTATTTAATATTTTTTGATTACTTATTATTATATGAATTATAAAAATGAATTTATTGCTCATTCAAGTAACATTATAACAAAAACAATTTATCAATATTGGTTATCTGTTCACATATTTTCCCTTTAAAAGAGTTTCATATCTGCTATGAATTGAATTCAGTACCTCTTCAAATTAATAGATTGACGTTCTAGTCCCCAGTGTTTCTGAATGTAGCTTTATTCAGAACTAATATTGTTGCAGATATAATTAGTTAAAATAAAGTCATAGTGGAGTTGGGGGTCCTAATATAATATTAGTTGTATTTTTATAGGAGGAGGAAATCTGGACAGACATGCATGTAAGGAGAACAAAATGTGCACATGAAGATGGCCTTCTACTAGTCAGGGAGAGTTTCCTGAAACAGATTCTTCATAGCACACAGAGCCAACCTTGCCAACATCTTGATTTCAGACTAAGCCTCTAGAATGGTGAGCCAATGCATTTTTGTTGTTTAAGTCACCCAATGAGTGGTACTTTGTTACAGGAGCCCTACCTAACAAACTAATATAATATCTAACAGAATTATAAAAAATATATAGCTAGCCGGGCTCAGTGGCTCAGCCTGTAATCCCGCGCCTTTGGGAGGCTGAGGTGAATGGATCGCCTGGGCCTGCGGGTTCGAGACCCACCTAGACAGCAAGACCTCATCTCTACAATAAATAAAAAAATCAGCCGGGCGTGGTAGCGCATGCCTGTAATTCCGGCTACTCGGAAGGCTGAGGTGGAAGGATCGCCGGAGCCCAGCAGGTCGGGGCTGCGGTGGCCGGGAGCGGCCACTGCACTCCAGTCTGAGCGACAGAGTGAGACTCCAACTCAAAAAAAAAAAATATATAGCTTTATTCTCCTCTGCAAATTTGCTTAATATTCTCAAAGATTTCTAAAGTAATTAATTGCTTAGTAGAAAAACCCTAAAACCTTATTTTGCTTCCTAATTGATCTATGAGTTTGCTTATAGTATTGTTATTTATTCAACTACCTAGAGCTTGAAAGTATCAGATCTAAAATAGTCTTTATGATGTCACTTCTTTTTCTGCCTCCATTTCTGTTTATAGGTTCAATGTAATTTTAGAAAATCAAAAACCTTACAGCCAAATTGACCAACATAATGAAAACTGTCAAGGTATAGTGTATATAAGCATGACATGTAACTAGATTATAATGACACTTGTTTCAAAAAAATGCAATGCAAAATGCATTGTGTTCTTTATAATCATAATTGGTAGAGTACTTACATGATGTGCCTTTCTCTTTTGTTGGCCTCTTCTTTTTTTATCCATCCTTCTTACCTGTCAAGGCATTGATGCTCCTCCTACCTTTTTTTTCCTTTTTCTCTATTTCTTTCAAGTACATGCTTCCTGTCTCAATTCACATAACTTTTTTTCTTGAACGGCAGTAATTATTTAATTACATTTTCACAAATTTCTTGTCTATCATTTGTGTTCTTAGAGCTAAAGAAAAATGTAAGGAAGTCAAGAAATCAATAATACCACCAGAAAGAAGAAAATTAGCCTCCAGATTCAGTCATTTCCTATAAATCATATTTGTTTGTTTCTATGACTAATGAATGCAGTATGGAAATTATTCACACTCCAGCAGCAACCTGGATGAAACCCATTTGCAGAAGGCCTTGAATAAGAATAAAATTCAGCATTCGTTCATTTTAAATGCAAATAGTGGAATCTGAGTAGGAAAAGAGTGTCAAAGTGGAAGGACGTTTTTTTCAGGCATTGCAGAAAGCTGTCATGGTGACTAGAAGGCATAGCAACTTACTCATTTACAAAAATAAGTCTGAAAGAGTGAGTCAGGCACAGGTTTGTGGTTTTACTCCTGTCAATGTGAGATGGAGAATATCTCCTGAAAAATCTTAGTCATCAGAATCTTTAAAAAAGCATTAGAGGGAGAATAGAATATCTGGAAAATTTTTTAAATTAGAGTCAAGGAATAACTTTTTAAGTGAGAAATTAAAAATATATATCTAGTGTGTTCTTGATTTTTGTTAAATTGTGCATCTTGGGTTTTATAATGATAATTTTACACTCATCTTTTCCCACTGGTGTATTTTTTTTTCTGGCACTTCTCTTGATTATCATAAACTTAAGTAAGTAGCAAGGGAATATATTGAAAGTCAGAGAATAAAATTAATTGGAAATCAATCCTAAATAATATGGCATCATTCCAAAAGTAGAATATGTCCTCTCTCAGTTTGAGTGTATTAGGGTAAAGTGTCACTGAGATTAGTTTGAAAAGTGTGGGATTGAAACCCTGCTCTGGGCGGAAAAAGTCCCTGCAGCTACTGCTGTGAGTTCTGTAGGGGCCAGACCCCAAGGCCTTGGTACGCAGCAATTAAGCTTAATTGGCTAGCTGGCCTTTGGGGGATTGTGAAAGAGCCTAATTAGCAGCAAGCAGTTGATTTTCCATCAGGGTCCTCTTTCACTTCCTCCTACATTTAGACTTTGAACTGGATGAAAGTTTAGAGGTGAATTTTCCCCCTAATGGTATGAATTTTGATGTGAAATGATCAGATAAGAGGTTACTCTCTATTATGGAATCATTTGCTCTCATTCCAAAACACATATGCTGTTCTTACTGGGAATCTTATCAGATTAGCTGGAGAGATTCATGTAAGAGTTTAGTTTGTGAAAAGCAGTTTTGTTAGTCATTTTCCCACACATGACCTCACCCTTCTAGAGTATAAGACCAAAGAAATAGTCAAGAGTGAGGCTAGTTGATATTTTTGAACAGGTTTCAGAAATTGAGTCAAACTTGACTTATTTTTAAAATTTAATAGTATATGGGACATGAAAGGATTATAAAATCCAAGGTGCTTTTAATCATGTCAACTAGATTTGCAACCATTTTCAGGGTTTGTGATCAATTTATAGTTTACAGAAAGCAAACAGGCATTTCTAGCTTCAGTTTGTTGTATTTTCTTGTTCTGGATTAGACATTACAAGAGTATTTAAAATGTGTTTACTGTGCTTGAAGTGCTGTCACGCTGCCTTGTATAAGGAAACTTTCTTGCCTTGGAGGAACTAATCACTTATATATAGAGAGAGGTTAGAAGAAATAGAACATTCTGGTAAACATTTCTATACTTACAATATTATATGTAAACTTTTTTTTAACATTTGGTGTCAGAAATTTTGCTCATGTCCAAGGCATTTCAATGCTACAAACGCTTACCTTTTTCAAAGAAAATTTTGACTTTGTTACTTGGTTGCTTAAACGCTTCCAAAACTTGCTTTTTACCCCAGCACACAGCATCTTAAATTTTTTTTAGAAAGCTTTATTTGAGCTCTCTGTTTCTGCCCAGAACCTTGATATATCTGTCTTGGAACTCTACTCTTGTCTTTTAATAGAAAATATTTTGGGGGATTGGTTCAATTTTCTCTCTGTTGCTAAACTGTGCTTTCCAAAGAAGCAGATATCCCTCCATCCTATTCAATTTTTTATCCCTAAAAACTAACTCATTGCATGCCTTATAACAAGTATTCAACTGAGATTTCTGGGTTGTGTGAATATTAATACCTCGAATTGGTAGTACGACAGCTGGCAACAAAGCAAAACCGGAAGGAGACGTTTTATTTTTCTTTTGTGTTGATGCCTACAACCTTTGTTTACTATGTATAGTTTGGGGAGAGGGCTGATAGACTACCTAGGGATGCCATATGTTGTCATATTCAGATTCAGTCATAGTAATGAGACCAATTAATGATAATAGATAAGTTTAACCCATTCACTCAATTGTGGAGCTGGGGTTTCCTAAATTCATAGCGATCTGTTCTTCCCTTTCCATATATTTTATACCCAATCACCCTATTTGGTATGTTTTGAGGATAACTTTAAACTCAACTTTTTCCTTAGTTTTTTTTTAATATCATTACATCTGAAATAATTCCTAATAATATGATCAGTGAAAGTAACATACTATTTAACCCATTGAAAGAAGACCTACTTCTTATTCACTTTTCTGTCAGAGTTATGAAACAACCCATCACCCATCAATTAGTTATATGCTGGATTATCTAATGGTTGAAAGAATCATTTACGTGACTGAGCAAATGGGTGGATGAATGAATGAATAGTTGGATGGATGGACAGATGGATGGATACATATATGAACTGAAGCAGTAACTGACTTTTTTAAATTCATTATCATGTCAACTTGGATTATTCTTATGTTCCAACAATAGATATGGTAGATGAGAGTAATAACTCTGCAGGAAGGAAATAATAGAAAAATAAGCAGCAAAATGAAACACATAAAAAAACTTATTGCAAGCCCTCTGGTGCTCATTCTTACATATTTATATTTTGCAACAACATATCAATTTACTTAAAACAATTTCCTATTTTGTGGAGATTTTTGTTAGGGTAAGAGTACAAATAACATAATTCTAAAATGAGAACAGAAAAAAGAAAGCTGATTTTAATGCTTTGTTTTTTTCTCATGGTTTTCCTTAAAACTTCTCACTCTAGTGTATTTCATGCATGCATAAAATTGTATCTATGTACTTGATGATTTAATGGGTTGATAAGGAGCTATCTTGGGCACTCATAGCGGAAAATGTGTTTATTTTCAAAATTTGTAAAACATAAGAATTTTATATAATCCCTAATATACACAAACTGATTTAAGCAGAAATAAAATGATTGCTTTGATATTTTACTGTTTAGGGCTCTCAGGAATACAGTGACACTGTAAATAAAGCTGACTTTTTTTTGAGTTGGAGTCTCACTCTGTCGCCCAGACTGGAGTTCAGTGGCCGCTCCCGGCTACTGCAGCCTCGACTTGCTGGGCTCCAGCGATCCTTCTGCCTCAGCCTTCCACATAGCTGGAACTACAGGCGCGCACTACCACACCCGGCTAATTTTTAAAAATTTATTTTAGAGATGAGGTCTCGCCTGCCCAGGCGGGTCTCGAACCCGCAGGCTCAGG
>NW_007232029.1:137810-161000 GCF_000164805.1 Carlito syrichta
ATGAGATCTCGCCAAGATGCCCAGGTGGGTCTTGAACCCGTGGGCTCAGGCAATTCACTCACCTCGACCTCCCAAGGCACAGGATTACAGGCTGAGCCACTGAGCCTGCAAGCTGACTTTAAAGTGGGCAACCTCGCTCAGCTGCAATATTGCATAACTACAATATGGAACCACAAGTGTGGCAAATTTAGGATTTTAGATGATTTCTTGTTTGGAGAAAGCAAACAGTGAATCTGGGATCAGTAAAGTTTCATTTGAGTCATCTCACTTGTGACACTTATTTTAAATGCAATCTGTTTAACCCAAAATATTACCATCTTTAGAAAATATATGCCTCTTTTCCAGGGCATTTCTCTTAACCATTCATAAGCAGCTTGTTGAAGAGCTTCCAAAGAAAAATTTCATCTCATACAAAATAATTTAGCGTATTTTTGTGGAGAGTATATTCTCTAACAAAAGATGACTGCTACCTTTTTCTATAATTATTACCTCTTGCTCCCGAGAAATGGCTTCCTAAAAGGTCAAATGCAGATCTATATCCACAATTCACAGGGCAAACTATCTGAGCATTCGTTCCATGTTCCTTGAAATAAGACTAGTAATTTTCTACTCTTTGGGTGTTGTTAGAAGATAATTCTTCATTAGCCTCTCACATTTGTGCCCATTTTGCACACAGAGGCAGTGACTGCTTTTGCTTTGGTATAATTTTTCAAGGATGTTTGTATAGCAAACAGCTTTGGAAGACGTAGTGTTTCTCTCCAGAGCCGAGGATAGGTATATTTACTGTCTATTATAAAAGATTCAGGTTCCCTAAGCTCAGCCATTCTCTTTTGAAACACAAACTACAAGTAGCACGTGGCCCTCTGAACATCATCTTATGGAAATTGGGACTCAAGGATGCTGATGCTCTGGCTATTATTGCTAATAATACATATTACTAATAGTAATAACATTACTATTCCTATTAGTTATAAAATCTTTTGTCTCAGATCTAGGAGTCTGGGTGTTCTGCCAGTATCCATGAAATTGTATAAACTAACTTACTAGCTTAAAAATAAGACAGTATCTTATATCCTTCACAGTAAATGAGAGTCATAATGTAAAAAAATATTAAACACTGTGATGTAAAATTAATTCATGCTTTGGTTTTAACACATACTTGTAACATATGTTAACTCACCCTTTAACGATGGTTGAGTTGTTATATGGAAAGTTTAAAATTCTACTAAGAAGAAATGCTTCATTATGATACAGTATGTACATTTATTCAGCGTTACAGCAAGGGTAAAATTACATTTACATAATGTATTACATAACTCTTGAAAGCCAGTACACTGCATCCTTTTTGTCATAAAGTTTCTACTTTTTCTAAGTTTAACATTTTAATCTGGAGAGAAAAGTAATCTTAAACCAGTTTTGCATTTAAAAAATTTCAGATACTTTGCTACAATAAAGTTTCTAAATTATTTTCTTATATTTCATGTCCCTAAGAAATCATGTTTCTCAAGGTATGCATTTGAAACCATGCTCAATAGAAACCTTTGTTCAATTCAAATATGATTATATATTAAAAGTTAGATACATGTATGTTTAATTAGTGCTAAATTTTAGAAAAATTTATGAAATTTTAAATTAGTTTTTTTAAAATTATGATTCTTTTAAACTATTATGTAGCCTAATTTGAACAATTTGAAATGTCTCAAATATAGGTTCATATATGTATTTCATTTAAAAATTTTATTAGACAAAGGACTGAAGTACTTTTTATTTCATACTGTAGACTTAATAAAAGCAATTCATAATCATTTTGTTATTATAATTAGGATTTTGAACATCTGAAAAATGCAAATGTGGTGAGATATAATAGTGTTCTTCATTATGCAAATTTAGTAGATTTTAATATTAATTTACAATAGTCAGTGTCTGATAATTATAATGTTAATAGTGAGAACTATGTTTGAGATTGATGAGTTATGCATATTTCATAGTTTTTCTTTTCTTTTTTTAATGCTCTACCTTTCATAGATTAACTTGGGTAGTTTATCAGGGACTGGCAACTTTTATTGTGTGGAAATGAAAGATTACTCTCAAGAATCACTACACTTTATCGTGCATTGTGTTTCTTTCTCTCTTGATTCCTCTTTGGTTTTTGTTTTACTATTTTTTCCATATTTCCTTTACTTTCTCCAATTTCATTTACTTTTCTTTCCAGGTTTCTTTTTTTTTTCCCTTTTAGCTTCTTACTCTTCAATCAACATTGACTTATTTTCAAGAGCCTCTGACTGTAACTACCAAAAGCAGCAATGAAAAACAGTATCAACTTCATTAAACATCTTGTGTATCATATAACAAATATGTTAAATATATTATTTTTAAAAAATTCATCAAAACTATATGTGTTTGTGTGTGAGTGTCTGTGTGCATATATGTGATTAATAAAAATGAGACATTCAGCCATTTGAAGTCACATGCAAGTTCCAGCTGTGCATCTTGCTTTGGAACTTAGAGCTAGTTAACTCTTTTTGCCTCTGCTTCTTCATTTGGAAATAAGGTCAGAAAAGACTGTAACATTTTCAATGTCACAGTAGGCCATTGTACCACAGGCTCATTCAAGGATTATTTTAGAGCAGAGGTTTGGCAAAATTTGACAGGTGAAATCAAGCCTAAGGCCTGTGTTTATTCATTCCTTGGGCTAAGAATGAATTTTACATGATTAAAAAGTTGTAAAAAAGAAAATGATAGAGAAGCAAAGCCAAATATGTGGCAGAAGCTTCATGTAGCCAACAAGTACTAAAATATCTACTATCTGATTCTTTACGGAAAATATGTACTGACTCATGCCCTAGAGGAATGAACCATTGTTTGATTTACTATGTACCATTGTTAGGATTCAGACTCAATGAAAATAGATGATAACAAGTAGATTGATAAGCTGCAAATGATTTTTGTCCATTGGAGAGGCAGTAGATTTCTGTCTGGTAAAAAAAATGTAACCCTAAAATTTATAGTTGCATTGTTCTCTAAGACATAAACCAGTTTCATATACTACTTAGTAATCATATTCCAGCATCCTTTAAATTGGCTGTAAATACTTGTCTTTCTCATACTCTTTTGAAACAGCTCTGCTATCCTAATGGCTCTCTTATTAATAAATACAATAATTTTTGACATGTATTTATTTTATATTTGTACCTAAATCATATTTTTAACTCTTAGAAATTTAAGTTTTGGCAATAAATGGGCAATCTCCTTCTTTCCTATTTAGTATAAATTATTTCAGGATTTTAATACAGCATGGTGTTGGACAAATAAGTGGAACTTGCTTTTCTTAAAAGTCAGTCTAGATATTCTCTTAACAGAACTCCAATTTAGGGCTTCTCTGGGTTCTTCTATTCTCTCCACTTCTTTTAAAGACTATTTTTTAGATAAGTTTTAGGTTCACAGAAAAAAAAATTAAAAGAAGGTACAGAGATTTACCACATACCTGTACTCCAACATACACATGGCCTCCCCAGTTATAAGCATCCTCCAACAAAGTGGTACATTTGTTACAGTGAACACACATTGACACATCATTATTATCCAGAGTCCATAGTTTACATTAGGGTTCTCACTTGGTGTTCTCTATTTTTTAAATGATGGTGTCGTTATAACTAGTGCTCACCACTCATAACAGTAGAGTTGTAGGTTGATCAAGGGACAGCCATGTTTTTCTTTTTCTCAAGCTTCTTTATGCAAATTTCAATGATTATTGTTATTACTTGATAAATCAAAGTTAAGTAATATACAATGAGATAAAAATCAGTGCAGGAAGAGATTTAATTCAACGAAGACCAAACTGAATGCAAAGACTAAACAAAGATGAATTACTAAATAAGTGTCATGCGATTAATGTGGCTGAAGCAACAGCAGAAGATTGGTGTGTTTGGCTTTGACTAGGCCTTTGCTTGGAAGCACTTAATTTTGAAAACATATGTGCTGCATGTAAAACAAAATTTTGTTTATTAAACAGTTTTTGGAAACAGGAAGAGTGTAATGCTCTATTTCCTCCATTTATTATTTTTTTCCTCCATTTATTATTGTTCAGACAGTCTCAAAATAGAAATATCAATACAGATAAATAAATATGTACAAATAAAATGGAAAAAGGAGATCTGTTGAATCTTCACAGGTTCTCATATTTATCATAGGACATTCATAGATAGAAAGAAACAATTTTAGGAACATCTCAAAATAAATGCCTTTATAAAATTAGTTTGGGTTTTATAAACAAGTTCTAGTGTTGAATGAATGTGTAAATAATTGAGTAGCAATGTGGTTGACTAGGGTCAATTGGTTTAAAAGCCCATTCCCAGCAATACTCTTTTCTCCTGTAACCCGTCAGCCCAAGGATCCAGGGTGCACTTTTTGAGGCATTCAGAAGGCTTGGGGGAGCAGGTGAACCTTTAGCTCTAAACAGTTGATCTATTCTCCTTTCCTAAGTCAGAATGTAGGCAATGACTATAAATAACTCGAGCACTGACCCCACAAGTAGCCTGGGCTCTTACACTTCATGTTCTCTGTCTGCTCGTCCTTTCTCTCACCTCTGCTCTGGTAAATGGCCACGGCAGTTCTCACACATCAATTCACGATTTCTCTTTTTGAAGTCTCTGCTGACCCTGTTTTAACTAATCTGCATCCTTATAATTATATATTGGTATGTAGTGGTGTGAATTATCAACATTTATATGCTTGTTCATTATCCTGCAATTATCATTAATCTGAAGTTATTTTAGTTGCATATTTTATGTGAAGATAAAATTACTTTTCTTCTGTGAAAATACTTTGAACAATGAGCTGCTGTGTGACATTGCTGTCTTTTCAGTTTATGGCATACTTTTGTAAAAAACTTTAAAAATTCTTTTGTGCCTTTTCACATTGCCCACATCAGAAATGTTAATGCAATGAAAAATTCTTGAAACTCAACAAGTCAGATAGTAGTTATTATACACTTACATAAATACAGTTATGGTTTTTCAATGTTGACTTAAGATGGATTTAGATCTGAGTACCATATGTACTCACTTATAAGTGGAACCTGAACATTTATGGTAATACTATAAGAAAGGGATCGGCAGTAGTGAAACACTGCCAGGGGGGTTGGAGCACACAACATCAATAAGGGTACCTAATCTCAAACCAGGCAAAGTGGGGACCAAAGGGAGGCCCAAGCTTTACCTGTACAAAGACCACATATGTATCTAACCCTGAATTGTACCCCACATCTTCAAAATAAAAAAAAGAAAATAGATGTACATTCATGTTTCAAAGCTAATGATTGCATTTTAATTAATCACAAAATAGGAAGATAAATATATTTATTTATATTTAACCTCTTTTTTCAGTTATTAATATGAAAAATAGATCTTCTGATTTGATCAACACTTCTTCCATTTTATGTTTTTCTAAGACTTTCCTTCTGTTGAAAATGTGAGTAATACAAAACACAATTTATGTGGACTGAAAAATAGTCAATGGAGGCTGCATGAGGTGGCTCACACCCGTAATCCCAGCATTTTGGAAGGTCGAGGTGCAAGGATTGCTTGAGCCCAGGAGTTTGAGACCTGCTTGGGCAACATAGCAAGACCTCAACTCTACAAAAAAAATGAAAAAATTAGGCTGGTGTGGTGGCGCATACCTATAGTCCCAGCTATTTGGGAGACTGAGGTGGAAGACTGCCCGAGCTCAGGAGGTGGAGGCTGCAGCGAGCCATGATTGTGCCACTGCACTCCCAGCCTAAGTGATAGAGGGAGACCTCAATTGAAAAAAAAAAAAGCCAATCAAAATTAGTCATTAATACTTTCAAAAGACAGAAATTTAAACAGAAACAGTGTTCATTAAGTAGATATATGCTCATGTTCATATATACATGTAACCCTAGGTTTCTCAAAAAAGTTCTAGATTTATGTGAAACTACTGTGTAATGATACAATTTACTCTCTACTGACTTCTACCACTTAAAATCAAGACTGCACTTGGGAAAATGACTTTTATCTAGTTTAAAACACAGATAGTACTCATGCTTTGAAATTTCCATGTGTTAGGGTTTATTTATTCTTTTGAAAAGACTACTTTTGGCAAAAAAACAAAGCAAACAAATGTCCTGCAAAGAAATCTATAGAATTGTTGAAGAGAAATAATACTTTAAAAGCAAATTTTTAGTAGATTAGTCATAAATTCAACAGTTTAAATCTACTTAAAGTGCTCTTGGTTTTTATTTTATTTTATTTTTTATTTTTTTGAGTTGGAGTCTCACTCTGGTGCCCAGGCTGGAGTGCCATGGCGCACTCATGGCCACCGTAGCCTCAACCTGCTGGGCTCAGGCGATTCTTCTGCCTCAGCCTTCCTAGTAGCTAGAACTACAGGTGTACACTACCACACCTAGCCAATTTTTTGATTTATTGTAGAGATGAGATCTCACCACGTTTCCCAGGTTGATCTTGAGCCCCTAGACTCAGGCAATCCTCTTGCCTTGGCCTCCCAAAGTGCTGGGATAACAGGCTTGAGCCACTGCTCCCGGCCTGCTCCTGGTTTTTAACAATAGATTATGATATATTCTCATAAAAGATTTGAATTCAGTTATTAAACACTGCTTTGAATGATTAATTTTAAAATCATTTTTTTTACCAAATAATAGACATTTTTCTCACTTTTCCACATAAAAAATTAAAAAATAATCTGTCTTATGGTTTTGAATTCGTGATATGGTTTGAGGGTAAACATGATATATTTGGAAAGTGAAATAAAGACAATAATTCAAAGGCAAAAGTATTTACTTTTTGAAGACCTAAAACTGACACAATAAAAATATCTTAATTAATATCTATAAGGAATAAATGCAAGAACATCCAATATGTATAAATTATGAAACACAACTTTTTTCTAGTGAGTTTTTAAAAGAGCCAGCTATATATTTTATCTCTACGTCATCATCAGTCACAATATTAATGATCCAAATATTACAACTTATTTTCCTAAATGCACAAAGGAAATAAAAACATTACAACAAAGCAACTATATCGTATTTGTAAGGAATGAACTGGTTCAAAAAATTCTGATTTGTGGAAATAGAAATAAATGAAATGATGTTTTATATGTGAGACATTCAGGAATAATTAAGCCATCATCACCTGCCCCCCAAAATGTGAATTGAACAAAACAATTTTTGTTTCTCAGAAATATTCATAGCTGACTTTAATCTAGATATAATACAAAATGTAAATATTCAATGACTATGTAGTCAGACTCAACAATAACCTGATTAAACTTCATTGGGAATTTTTAAATTTTTTTCGGCCAGACATTCAGTCTTGTTTTTTGCATCTTAAAGAAAATAAAAAGTCTTTAAAAAATGTTATTTTCCCACCTTCTGCTATACTTGGGAACACACTACTATCTGTTCATTTATTATTAGAATGAATTATATATGTATAATATTTAAGTATATTTGACAAGTAGAATATATAAAAATTTCTCTGCAATGGCCTAGCTGAAGTAAATAAGTTATCACTTAATATTCATTCCTAATGGTTTCCCATTAAAATGCAACGGTAAATCTGACAAAACAATAGGAGGAACATAATCTGTGTGACCCTTTATTCACCTTCTAATTGATTATTGCTGTGGCAACGTCCATTCTTTATTAAATAGTTATGAAAATAGTTCACTTTAAATTAACCGGCATCACCATGGAACAAATTACATGACTGTGTAATCTAGAAGAAACTCAGGCCCATATCTAGTATAACTGGGTTGAAACTGTTATAGAGAGGGATTCTGTGAGTGAAAGCTAGAAACAGAATTTTTGCATAGCAGATAAATCTACAATGACTAGTGATACTGAGGCCAAATTGTCTTTTTTTAAGGAGACTTTTCCTTTTTTGGAATAAATATTTTTAGTTTTCAATAATGCGTCATATTGATTATTTGGAGTAGGACATAGCCTATATGATTGAAAATATTGACTGATCAGCCTCCATAGAGAAAAAGAAAATGAAATTAAATCTAAATTTTAAGTTCAGGATAATGAACTTGAACTTTTCTTGAAATTTCAGGAAAAAAACCCTAGGCTACTTTCCAAAGTGATGGCCAAGAAGGCTACCACGGTTTAGAACAGTGGTCCCCAACCTTTTTGGCATCAGGGACTGGTTTCTTGGAGCACAATTTTTCCATGGACGACGGGGAGGGCAGGAGAGATGTGCAGTCAACCTCACCGCTCATGTTAATCTGTATCGGCAGCCACTCCCCAGCACTTGCGTCAATGCCTAAGCTTCGCTTCACATCCTCAGACGTCAGGTTCTCCTAAGGAGCGTGCAGCCTGGATCCCTCGCATGTGCAGTTGACAAACGGGGCTCCTGCGCCTCGGAGAATGGAGTGGCATCGATGACCTGACAGAAGGCAGAGCTCAGGCAGGAATGCACACAATGGGGACTGGCTATAAATACAGATGAAGTGTTGCTCCCTCACGGCTGCTCGCCTTCTGCTGTGCGGCACAGTTCCTAACAGGTGGAGGACTGGTACCAGTTTGTGGTCCAGGGGTGGGGACCCCTGGTTTTTTTTTCTCTTTTTTTCTGAGTCGGAGTCTCACTCCGTCGCCCAGCCAGGAGTGCAGCGGCCGCTCCCGGCCACCGCAGCCTCCACCTGCCGGCTCGGCCATCCTTCCGCCTCAGCCTTCCGGGTAGCCGGAATTACAGGCACGTGCTATCACGCCCGGCTGATTTTTTGATTTATTGTAGAGATGAGGTCTCGCCAAGTTGCCCAGGCAGCTCTCGAACCCGCGGGCTCAGGCCATCCACTCTTCTCGGCCTCCCAAAGTGCTGGGATTACAGGGTGAGCCATCAAGCCCGGCCAGGGATCCCTGGTTTAAAAGGCCAAGATGATACTAAATTTCATTTAGAAAACATTGGAAAAGAAAAAGAAAACACTTTTCTCTGCTTTTATTATAACAACATGTACTCTCATCGAGAATAGTACGGGTACATATGTACTAAAAAACAAAACAAAACAAAAAAACCGGAGAAAAGTAACAAACAATTAAAGTGAGTGAATGGCTTCTACATTTAAATAGAATAAAAAACAAAACAAAAACAAGTTTGGGAAGATAAAAGTTTGAGACTAAAGATTTTATATATATATTTTTTGTTTGTCTCTTCAGCGACTAAATGCTCCTTGGTGTAGGTTTTCATAATATAGTATTAGAAAAAAAGCTGTTGATTCTATCTTGAGGTTAAAATAGATCTTTTCTCGGCAAATATAAGAAGCTATATTTACATGAACTTAAAATAATTATTGATGAAATTATTATGACATTTTTGAAATACAAGTAGATACAAAGGGATTTTAGATAAATTCATGGATTGCAGTTCCTCAATGAAATGGTAAAGAAGCTGAGATTCTTTTAGAAATATATCATTTTACTTCTTTACGTCTGACCTAGTAGAGGGCAAACATAAATTTCATGAAAACATATTCTCTAGAAACTATCAGAAAACGGAAAACATTGTGTGCTTGGGAAAACTTTTCTTATAATTTGAAGGTCATTTGTATTTAAATGTTTTACTGCTTAGCTTAGTTTTTATTATTAGCACTTCATTTATTAAAGACAATGAAAATATTTTTTGAAAATGAAATTACACAATCATTGACTAATATGTTATCAGAAATGTTAATGTTGTTATTCAGTTTTACAAGTTAATCTTTTTAATTAAATAATTCATCCATAAAATCGTTTATCAATGATAACTGATGAAATAAAATAACATATGGCATGAAAAAGATGTAAATAGAACTGCATGTGAAAGATGTACATCTGATATTTTACTGAAAGCCCTCCCTACCAAGTACGCCAAAAACCTGCAATTGTTTTGTTTCTTATTAAACCAGAAACCTAGAATTGTCACTTGGAATGGGGAATGAGTTGAGGAGGTAGGTATTGCTATTGAGGGTTTTTGGCTGGGACTCTATTAGAGGCCATTTACTATCCAATTTTCAACAAATCATTTAAATACCTGCTGTGCTTTTTTAGGGCTCTATCAGGCACCTACTGCTTCTGGGTGGTGAGGGTTTGATTTGTGGCTTCCTTCACAGCACTAGAGAAAACTTAAGAGGCAATCATTAAACATGAATTCTAGCTCTATGATAACAAGAAAGAAGTTGGACTATAAAGAGACAATTCAAATATTCAGTGAAAGGGATCATGCCTGGGTATTTGTCAATTAATAGGAATTTATATTCCAGACCTCAGCACAGTTCTAAACTGAGGCAGTGACTACACTGTTCTTTGAGAACAGGGAGCCAGTGTGGCATCCTGGGAAAAGCACTGCTCTGACCAGCTTGGCCACTTACCAGCAGTGTGATCTTAGGAAATAACTCAGATTTTGTGTTTTTCATGTCTAAAAGGAAGGTGTGATTTTCAATTCTAAGATTTTTTTTCCCTCGAAAGTCTATTTGAATAATATTAAAATTTTCCATTTAAATAGAAAGTAAATTAAGGTTGGGATCTCTAGAATAAATGTTGAAAAGTACAGCAATTTTTCACTAAGTGCACCTTAAGGCACTTTGAATACTTCACAACCAATTTGTATTTATGCCTTTCTTTAAATAATTTGCAAATGTACAGGGACTATTCCATTTGCATGTGTTTAAATGTTTACTTTTTACGATGAAGGGGGGACAAAATTTTGCCTATCAAATGAATAGTTCATGGAAACATAAAATAAGTCAGGCTGTTTTTCCTCCATTATTTAATGTTCAAACAATCTCAAAATAGAAATATCAATACATATAAGTAAATATGTGCAAATAAAATGGAAACATGGAAGATCTGTTGAATCTTTACAGTTTTCACATTGACATGAAAGTATTCACACATCATAGGACATTTATATATAGAAAAAAATAATTTTAGATACATTTCAAAGTAAATGTATTAGTGTTTTGTTTTATAAACAAATTTCAGTGCTGTGTGATTGAATAGATACTTTAGTCCAATTGATTGATAATTGATTGATAATATAACAATATTTCTGCTATTTTATGATAAACTGTAGTGCAGCTCATCATGTAAGGACTTATCTATGCTCCTTATTCGTCCTATGTTTTTAAATATTTCTATTAATATTAAAAAATCAATATTTTCCACCCTGAAGGTCTTTTTGATACATAAGCCTATGTGATGCCATGAAATTGAACCAACCGATGTATTTTAAAAATTTTTGATCTGTGGTACAACCAGACATATTTATAAATGTGCATACATTCTTACAATTTTTCTTTTTAATTTATTTGAGAGGCATATCAATTTACATAACCACCATTTTATTAGAAACAGTTGGAAAAATGGTGGAAAAAAATTCAATTGAACATTAAATTAAAGGTTTTGTTTTGGTTCAGAATTTCTTTCTTTTACAGAAATAAGATTTTGAATGAAGCTATGGTATTTAAAATCATGTATGTGATACTAAACAGTCTCCTATTCTGAAGCATGAAGCTATGTAGTTCCTTAAAATTATAATGTCAAAAGAATATCTACTTATGGTTTAAGAGTGTATTACATCACTATAAATTTCCTTTGTGCTCAGTAGATGTTCTAAGTGCCTGATAAAGTGAATAAATTCTTAATAAATAGCTTAGAAATTCAGACTTGGTATATAAAACATTATTATTTTGTTGGGGGTAAAAATTGTTTTCTAAATCCTAAAAAAACCCTTTGTGTCTGTATATTTAAAATATTTTAAATATACAGTGTAATTACTCAGTCTCTCATTTACCTTCTTCATAGAAAAGGGAGCCATTTTTTATGATTTCCAATCTGTTGGTTATTTACCAGTTTTTTATAAATTTCTGACTTTAGAAACCGAGGAAAAGAATCCTTGGCCATGAGACTGTAGATTAATTTCTGAGCCTCATCAAAACACTTGAGAGTTGGTTCAGCAATATTCTTTGAGATGAGGTCCCGGGTGCTGAAGTCAATGTTAATCTGTGAAAAATAAAGTTGTGTAGAATTAGATTAGTTTAATCAAAGATTATATGGTTCATACCAATGGTAGATACACATATTATTTAAATATTTTTTCCAAACACAAAGCTAATCTGATGCAAAACAGTAGAAGAGTCATGCATTTGTTTTCTGGACTACAGAGCACATGCTTGGTTCAACTGTTTTTCTAAGCTTGAGAGGGGTGGCATTGACAAGGAACAGAGGTAAAATCTTGTTTTGAGTTATTTTTTTTTTAAAGCAAAGTGAAAAAGCAAACAAGATACTTTGTAACATTATAAACTTCTTTTTCTATCCATCTTCCCCCCCAGTACTTTTACTTAAATACCTAAAATGCTCTTTCCATAGGCAGAACTGTATCTAGAATTTTACTAGGTTGGAATGCACCAACCCAGTCCCATTCTCAATATTTTCCATTTTCCTCACTGCATTTCTTTTTCTTTGAATTTGTATTATTTTGTTTGATAAAATGTACCAAGTAACTTTTCACTGATCCCCATTTTCTCACAGAAAATATATCTATACATAATGTCTTTGTTTCTTTACCATTACCTCACATAGGGGTCTTCAACAAGTTCTAATAGAAAGTGATTACATTGGAAAACATACACCATTCAGCTGCAAATATGTAAGATGCCCTAATGTTCTTGTGGAACTATTTACCCCCACTTTACATCTATTCCAGCATATATTCTGAAAGGCAGAAAATTTTGCATCCAAGATATCTAATTTAAACTGAAAATATTCATGAAGTTCAAAATATATTTGCAGTTTAAAATTAAGACTACCAAGGGCAGATGCTATATCTATCTTGTTCATAATTCTATTTTCCAGTACTTATCAGAATACCTACCACATAATAGGGAATCAGTAAACATTTGTTAAATAGAATTAAAATGCCTCCTGGCAAAGTGTAGGAGATTGTAAAAATGGTAGAATTTTGGAGCTTGGTAAAAGAAAGACTATAAATGACAATTTATGCTGCATTAAATTAAGGCTAAATGATAGGCAGACAGATCTGCCATCAAATTCCTCCTCAGCTACTTACTTGCTGTTTGTGAGTGAAGCAATTTCTATAGTTTCCTCTCATCTTTAATTTCCATAGTGTAAAAGAGGATAATAATGGCACCTATCTTTTTTATTTTATTTTTATTTTTTGAGTTGGAGTCTCACTCTGTCGCCCAGACTGGAGTGCAGTGGCTGCTCCCGGCCACCGCAGCCTTGACCTGCTGGGCTCCGGCGATCCTTCCACCTCAGCCTTCTAAGTAGCCGGAGTTACAGGCGTGCGCTACCACACCCGGCTGATTTTTTTGATTTATTGTAGAGATGAGGTCTCGCTGCCCAGGCGGGTCTCGAACCCGCGGGCTCAGGCAATCCACTCACCTCAGCCTCCCAAAGGCGCGGGATTACAGGCTGAGCCACCGAGCCTGGCTGACACCTATCTTAAAGCATTTTTAGGATTAAATGTTAATTTGAGAAGAATCATCAAAGGGCCACTGTATCCTCACAGATATTTTCTTTCTTTAAGGATTTCAGTTACTTAATGATCCTAGCATACATCTGCATTTCTATTCCTTTGATTTCCTTCTTAGGTACCTCATCAAAGTTCTGGATCGAACAAAACTTTCTCAAAGGCTTCCAAACTTGTAATCAATTGATCCTTCATTATATAGGAAGATGGTTCAGGGCAGTGGAAAAACTTTGAGATCATTTTTAAGTCTGTCCTCTAACACTTTTGGTGACTAGAGTGAATTACCTATATATTTCTGAGCTTCTGCTTCTTACTTTTTAAGCTGTTAATATTTCTCGACCCAGCTGATATAAGAATTGAAGTGAGATGATCCATCAATTTATTGATTTGACAAATATTTATAAATGTCTGTTATGTGCCAAATGCTGTCTATATATGGGGAAACACAACCAACAACTAAATAAATAGTATTATTTTAGATTTATAGCTGAATAATCAGAAAGAGCTGGCCCCTTAGAATCAGGAAAAAACATTTCTGGCAGAAAAAAAAAACACAGAGTAGCTGATGTAAGGGAAAATTTGTTAGGTTCTGAAGAGTCACTACACCTGGATGGTTGGAGTGTAGGGCCAGAGCAAGGAAGTGCTGTGAAGAGATTAGAAGAGGAGATCTGGGCCAGGACTTGGAGAGTTTATACGCCGTGCCGGGATTTCCTGTTTCTCTGCTAGAAGCAATTGAGTGACATTGAAGTGTTTTGAGCAGGAAAGTGCCATGGTAACCTATAAAATGAACCTATATAGTGTCTGCTTCGTGGTGAGAATCAATGAATAGCAGATATTATTAAGATCATATCTATGATTTGTTTAACTTTGTAGCCTTCCAATGGGTAAGTATAGCAGCTTAACATTTCAATATTCATCAAGGGAGTTTTACTGACAGTAGGGCCAGTGTGCACCCACTGCACAGTGTTGACTTATTATTACTATAATCAAAACTGAACACCTATAATAACTCCCCATTTTCTATTTTAAAAGTTCAAAGCCCAGATTTTGGTATTCATGGCCTTTACAATGTGGTATCAATGTACACATTTTTTCTCTCCATGTGTGCCCTGTACTACTGTCAAGTTAGACAATTCCCCTCAAATTCCTAGTGTTTTCCACTTCAGAACATTTTCTCATGATATTTCATTCTAACTGAAAGTCTTTCGCTCTTCACCTAAGTCTTTCAAAAATCTTTTTTGTTCTTAAGGCTAAATTTACATTTTATGCCTCTTCACTAAGCTTCGCATATTGTAAGACTCAATAAATATATGTTGTATAAATCAAGTGAAAAAAGTGGTTCTATATTTGTTCAAAATTATGTTTAAATTTTAGAAAGAACACTGCATTTCAGCATACTAATGATAATTAGTATTAGTATTAAAATACGTTAGGCTTGTATTTCTAACTTATTTTTGTCATTTTTTTGATTTGCCTATTTTCCTACAAGGAACTGCCAACATCAGTTATTGATAGCTAAGTGATGAACAGATATACTGTTCCCAGGAGACAATCATTAGTTTTATGAAGACATATCTTGGCAATTCAGCTTAATGTCAGTGACAAAACATCACACCCACATGTTTGTGTAAATGTCATTTTTCTTCAAGTTGTCCAAGTTAGAAACATAGGAATTATCTCTGACACCTCTTTTTTTTCTCTGATCTCTTATCTACTGTTATCTACTGGCTGTGTGTGTGTGTGTGTGTGTGTGTGTGTGTGTGTGTGTGTGTGTTCTCTCTTTTATTTTGTAATTTTACAAAATTTTTTTTTTATTCTCACTCTTTTATTCAGTTTGGCTTTTATAACTAGCCTCTTCCCCAAACTATTGAATTTACTACTTATCTGATACCTCTTCTTACAATATCTTTTCTTTCTAAACACTGTGAATAGTATCACCATATCAAGTTCAGCAAAATACCACTTTTATCATATGAATATTCAGTTGAAAACCCATTATTTTCTGTAACACCAAATTTAAACATCTTACCCTGGTATTTGAGATTCTGCACACCCTGACTTTAATATTCTGTTTTGAAATGAACTTCTACTTATCCCTAGTGGTATCCATAAAGCTGGAGTACTCTGTTTCTAAAGTGAATCTTTTACCTAAATCTTTTGTTTATGCTGTTCACAATCTAAAATCCCTCTTATCTCCTTTAATAAGAAAATAATATATATAGATAAATACTATATTCCTTTAATAAAATTACTCCTGGAAACATGTCTGTGAACGCATACCCAACTTAAATACACCTTTTTTTTTTTTTTTTTAGAGTTAGGGTCTCACTCTATAGCCCAAGCTGGAGTGCAGTGGCATGATCACAGCTCACTGCAGCCTTAACTTACTGGGTTCAGGTGATTCTTCCACCTCAGACTCCCCGTAGCTGGGACTGTAAGCATCTGCCACCATACCCAGCTAATTTTTTGATTTTTTGTAGAGACAAGGTCTCGCTATGTTGCTTAGTCTGGTCTCAAACTCCTGGGCTCAAGCAATCCTCTCTCTTTGGCTTCTCAAAGTGCTGAGATTATAGGTGTGTAAGCTAGGGCCCCTGGTCACACATCCAACTTTAAACTAGATTTAAATATGATTTTTGGTTGCATTCTACTGGAAGATACATGGAAAAATTTCTCTTTTAAAAAGTAAGACGCCGGGCTCGGTGGCTCAGCCTGTAATCCCACGCTTTGGGAGGCTGAGGTGAGTGGATTGCCTGAGCCTGTGGGTTCGAGACCCACCTGGGCAGCTTGGCGAGACCTCATCTCTACAATAAATCAAAAAATCAGCCGGGCGTGGTACCGCATGCCTGGAATTCTGGCTACTTGGAAGACTGAGGCGGAAGGATCGCTGGAGCCCAGCAGTTCGAGGCTGCGGTGGCCAGGAGTGGCCACTGCACTCCAGTCTGGGCGACAGAGTGAGACTCCAACTCAAAAAAAAAAAGTAAGACAAGAGAAGTTGAGCTTGAAGTGTATTGAAGATGGGACCTATCAGGAGGTGACCCTCTTGAAACGCAAACTTTCCAACTGTATGATCTGAGGTATTTCTGAATTACTTGAGAGCTACTGAGCAGCCTTAAACTTAGCTGAGCATCTTAAATTATGAGGCCTACAGCATGAACTGAACATTATTTCAGTTAATTAAATAAACAGGTTGTATCTATATTATTTACTGATATAGTTACTTCTATTTGTAGTGATACTTTTTAGTTTCAAGGGCCTTCAGTATTATATTAGAGAAACAATATGTATTTTATTTGCTTATTTTTCAAAAGGTCATAAATTATCTTAGATATCTGAGACCATTACACTGCCAATCTCAGAAAACAAGACACAGGATTGTGATGCCTATAAAATGACAGCTGAGATGTCATCATAACCGTTTAGAGACTTTTAGATCCTGTCAACTTTGAAAAGGTCTTGACACAACTGACATTTGACAACAATCCATTGCATTAAAATGACTGCTTTCTGAATGATGTTTATGGTAGTTTAAAAACAATTTTATTATAAAGATCCAGGATATTTTAATACTTGTGATTTTTGTTAACTTAAAGTTATGTCAGCCAATTCCTTTATTCTGCATTAACAGTCAAATTTTTACGGCTTTCAACAAATAATTTTAGAAAAAAGAATACCTTTTAAAGTATACCTGTAGGCTTTCTTGTGACCCTAAAGTATGCTTTATAAATTTTTACATAATTTGAATGAAAAGTTTTCAACTGTGCTCTCATATTCAAATTAGATAGCCTTTCCTCATTTAGAATGTATAGTGTAGCAGGAGACTGTCATTATGCAAAGGGTGTGTGCATGCATAAGTAAAATGCCTTACAAAATTGGAACCAGCAGCATCTTAGACCTCATTCACAACAGAGCTTAAAAATTACTACTCAAATTAAAGCTATCTATAATCATGTTTTTGGTTACATAATTCTATTTAATCACCTCTAACACCTCAAGTATTGCTTCATTTTGGCATCATTAAAAGTGAATGAATATACTAAAATGTATTCTCAAAGGTAGTTATTAAAGTTGATTACAACAAAGTTTGTAACAACTAGAAGGAGTCCATCCACACACAAATAGTATCCTTTGGTTGTCATTGGTTTTGGAGACAGAAATAGATTATGCAAGTTGGGAGGTAGCATTAACACTTTGAATTGGGTAAGATAAATGAAAGAAATAGAATTCAAAACCATCTTGATTAATTAGACAAGTAGTCAAAGCAAAGTCAGCATTGAATAGAAACCAGATGCCTCTCCAATTTCTGTGGTGGTAAAGGAGAGGACACATATAAAATCATAACGTGTACAGATTGCTAAAAATAGAGGTACAGAAGCTGAAGCTATGCTGGAGCAGCTGAAGGGGGCTCAGATTGACCAGTTTCCTCCACCAAGCCCAGCATGTTAAGCTAAGGTTAACAAGTGGCACAGGGTTAACAAGTGGCACAGGGACAGAGGGATGTTTAAAGAACACTGTGCTTTTTGTTTTTGTGTTGAAATGCAGAAACTATTTTTTGAAGGACAGACTGATACTGCAGATTATTAGAAGAAATACTACTGACTCTCTTTTTTCTTCCTAATGTCATATTTGAATCTAGCTTTCATTGTCTAAGAGGATACACAAATTAGAGAGAATTTGAGAGGAGAAATGAAGCTTTTGATAGAAAGGAAGATAGATTGTGTATGACTAGATAATTTTATGCTTCTGCCTTTACTATAAATATCAAGTTTCCCAGGCTATGACATAAACAATTAAAACAAGTAGAAAATCTCGGGATAGAAGTTTGAAACTGTGATCTATCACAAAAATGAAGAACCGAGTATCACATGTTCTCACTCATAAGTGGACCTTGAGCAACTATCGTAATACTGTAAGAAAGGGATTCGCAGTCGTGGGAAACTGTCAGGGGAGTGGGGGCGGGGCACATCTCATCAACAAGGGACCCACATAATAAACATTTGTATACTTAATCCTGAGTTGTGCCCCACATATTTAGAACAAAAAATTAAAAAGAAAGAGAAAAGCCTGGGCTCTCTTCGAATCTTAATAATCTAATGATTGCAGGGCTCATGTTATCTCTAAGCTCAGTTCATTTTTTACCTGTGACTTGTGAATGATTGTAATACCTTTCTAATATGATGATCACATGATGAGCAAATAAGACAGTCCATGTAAAAGCTCTGAGCACATATTACTTATAGTTTTTTAGCTCTACTTTTCTCCCTCCCTCTCTCTTCTTTCCGTGTCTCTTTCTTCTTTTTTTAAACAAGTCTCTATTTTAAGATGGAATATATAAAAATGTGGAACCAGAAAGTGTAGTTGCCTCAATTTATATTCTAAGACACACAATATGGGGCTTCTTTCACTACCTGACTAGTGTTCTAGGCATGGCTTGTCCTTTACGTGGTTGTTTTTCCTCTTCCTTTCCTATCCTTCTCTCTTCCCATCTTGCCTTGTTTCTCTCTATACTCAAATTTTTCTGGTTAAAGCTCACTAATTACCCCCTTTGAGGTACATTCCCCGATTCACTAGACCAGGGATCCCCAACCCTAACAGGTTCACGGTCTGTTAGGAACTGGACAGCATGGCAGGAGGTAAGCAACAATGAGGGAAGCATCTTCTGTATTTGTAGCCATTCTCCATCAGTGGGATTACTGCTGAGCGCTGCCTCCTGTCAGATCAGCTGCAGTATTAGATTCTTATAGGAGCACGAATCCTATTGTGAATTCTGCATGTAAGGGATCTAGGTTGTATACTCCTTATGAGAATCTAATGCCTGGTGATCTGAGATGGAGCAGAGGCTGTGATGCTAGCTCTGGGGAGTGGCTGCAAATACAGATTAACATTAGAAGTGAGGTCTGCACAGAGAGCATAATAAATCAATTGCTTGAAGACTCATATCAAAACCCTATCAGCGAGTGGCAAGTGAATTGATACACTTCAATTGTACAGCTGCATCTGGTGGCAGGCCATAAGTCAGAATCAGATGCTTATTTTAGTTCGTGTGTGGCCTGCTCACTTTCATCCATGCCTCTTTTTTTTTTTTAATGGTGAGTTGTGTAATTACTTCATTATATATTACAATGTAATATTAATATAAATAAAGTGTACAATAAATGTCATGCACGTGAATCATCCCAAGCCTCCTGTCCCCCTTGAAACTTAATCATTTCCATGTAACTGGTCCTTGATGCCAAAAAGGTTGGGGACCACTGCTCTAGGTTTGACATTTCCTGTTGCATGCTATCACCTCACCTTTCCTTTCTCTATCACTATACTCATAAAAGATTATTATTTTTTTAATTATTTTTAACCATAGTCTTCTCACCAAAATGGGGAAGGATCTATTCAAGGACCATGACTATCTTTTTTTCTTAGCTGTACCAGCGTAATGCTTAGCAGACAATAAACATTCAGCTATAGATTAGTGAACAAAAACTTAAAAATTAGTAATTAAATAAACTCTTTATATCTAGAAATGATTCTATAGTTAGGGGAGCACTGTTGGCTAGCAGTAGTAACTAGTGAGGCAGAAATAGGACTGTTCAAAATAACTTCAACACATTGGGGAAGTGGCATTTCAAAATGCAAAGAAAAAATATGAATATAAAATGGAGAATACAAATTGACATTACAGTAATAGCATAAAATGTTTCGGGATGCCTATTTTCATGGGTTTCTCTCAACCCACAATTCATATAATTCATATTTCTTGCTTCAAGATTTAGTTTAAAACTAACCTTATTTAAAATAAAGTCCTTTTCTCAATATACTATCTCACTATTATTTAATAATATCCTTCTAGGTATGATACAAACAATTTTATCTTCTATTTATTTTCCCTTAATCATTTGTTGTTTTGTCATTTTTCCTAGCTGTATAAATTTTATTTTTTGATTCAACTAGATCGAAAGAGTCTTTTAAACCAAACCATAGTTTATAGCTATTTTATTTTCTTACATTTCCTTATCGAAAACTGCCTAGTACAACAACATATTGTATTATACTTATGTGTTTATCATCTGCTTTTCTGCCTATACTAGGCTTTCCTATGGAAGAATTTTTATCTTATAAGGAGGCAAATAGTATGCACAGAATAAAAAGCATTTATAGATGTAAAGGAAAATATGAATTTATAAAAAACACTGTACTGCATTAAAAATAAAAGAAGCCAAACAAAATATTGAAAGTGTCCTGCACAAACTTATTAAGATGTTTTCTCCTTTATGACTAACATATTTTTCTTTGTTTCATGAATTGTGGTATCTCACATTTAATAAATACATTTTACAATTAAACATTTTGTACTATTTTTTTGGCTTAAGAAATTACCAATGTATTTGTTCCTGGGTTGGTGATAATGTGAAGTTGAATTTATATAATTTCCAAACATTACGTTGTGATATGATTTGGTGCTGCTTTCTAATTTCACAAAATGACAATCAGCATAAAATATTTTCTCTTTAATGACACACTCTCCATCTTCTTTAGATTTTCTTTTCAAAATAAGGGAACAATGACATCAGTAGAATATAAATATTTAAAATGTGTCAGTATCTTAGCTGAATATAAAAGTAGTATTTAAAAATTTTCTAAGATAAACAATTTTCTCAAAGCTAAGTAATATATTTTTAAAAAGTTCTTTATTATTATAAAATTATGGTTCAAATTGAGGAAAGAATAAATAAAAGTTTAAGAATTATCTTTTCTTTGCCACTCCCAGGTTCATACTATGTACAATGTAGAGACATCTTAAAAACTATATTGTTTGTCTAATAATCTTTTCGTTTTCAAGTCACTTTGTCAAAATACCTGGGTCATGCTATTTTTTTTAATGCAGTACTTTTTTCTAATCTACCTTGGTACAACTCATGCAATGAGTAGCTCTTTTTTAAAATCTGAATCTGATGATTTATTGACATATTTTAATCATATGTGTTCATATTTACACTTTTAAAGTCATAGGTCTTCAAATGTTCTTAGAAGTCACCCAATGGTTGTTTGCAGGCAGATTCAAAAGTACTCATGATTTAGAAATGATATAAAAAAAAAAAACAAAACTATTCTGCTTGATGTTAGCACTAGCCACAGTATTTCATTTATTATTCTCATTTGTTCTATGTAGATTTATTACTCTGCTTTTTACATAAGGAAACTGAGGCACAGAGAGATGTCTTACTATAAGATTATATAAGTAGGGGATCAGGATTTTAAACCAAGTCTAGGTATTTCCAAACTTTAGATTTTCGGCTTCATCATACTAATTCCCTCTTAATTTAGAAACCAAAGAGTAGGTAACACTATAAAGGAGAGGATGGAAAATGTAGTTGAAATTATTTTCATTTCTCATAGAGACCTGAAAGGTCAATTTTTATATGTGTATTCAGTCTTTGCCTATTAGGACAGGAAACTGACAATCTTCTGTAATGTCAATTTACAGACAGGAATCACTTAGAAACTTTAGTATAGTCTAGTTATAAATTGTCTAATTGCATCAATTAAAAATTAGTAAGTCATGCTAGCAATGTTATAGATGAGGAGATAAGGCATAAGAAGTTGAAAAGAAAGTAAATGGGATTTAGCGAACTTCTGGAAAACACGACCTTGTCATTGTTCTTTATTTTAGGATCTTTACCAAGAAAATTGTTAATAATCTAGATTTTCTTTTAAAAGAGTCAGTTATACAGCTACAATAAAATATAGAAAAATGGAGATTATTCATGTATGAATTTTCTTATTGAATTAATTTTTTACTTATAAAGATCATTTCCCAATCTACATACCACATGCATCGTCTCTTCTTGTCAAGTCTGTCTACTAGCTAAATCTAGAATACTTCCCATCATTTCTTTATCTCCACTGCTGCCTACCTGTCCACTTGATCCTCCATTCTGCCCACATTAGCACTATCAAAATGACTGTAATTTTCAGAAAATGTTAAGGAGTTTTATACATCAGTGCTATATCAATTTGCTCTCAGTCTAAAATAGTCTTTCTTCATTTGCTTTCTTCATACAGTATGACTTGTTTTCATGACCTGCTTTTTTCATGTGTGAACCACTCTGCGGTTCCAACTTTTAACTCTCCAACTAAATTTAATCGCTCTTTTCCACTGTGCTAATAAGGAGCTTTAAATGTGGTTTTATTACTGTATCACACATTGTGTATTTGAAAGGTTTTAATACATGACAATCTGTCCCTCAACTCTGTGACATTACTGTGAAGACAGATGCTCAAAATATCAGTTTAATAAATAAATATACTAACAGTGGTATTATATTTAACATATATCTGATAAACTATAGGGAAATACCTTTAAGACTGCAATAGGTATAAAACGTAACAAGCAAATGTCCTTTAGTAATTTGAATTGGAAACTATTAATAGTAAATAATATCAAAATAGCTATTTCAAATATATTTATGGGTATATGTGTCTATACATCTTTGTTTTCAATTAATTTTATCATATCTAATAGATAAAAATGTTTGTTGACTGTTTTAGAGAACCTTCAAGGAGATGGTATAATTGATGACTTGAAAAGCAGCCATAGGAAATATAAATGATAGGGACAGATGAGTAAGATGGCGATGGGACAAGCTGAACTGTGACGATCTTCACTAAGGGTGACTCCTGGGGGCAGTTCCAC
>NW_007232029.1:161020-181584 GCF_000164805.1 Carlito syrichta
GGGGGGGGGGGGGGGTGGTGGCTGCTATAACCAGTCCCACACAGCAAACAGCCTCCGTTGCACTACGGGCCTCCACAGCAGACTGCTGGTGTTTGCTACCAGCTGTTGACACTGTGGCTCTCGGTTCTGGCATGGAAATCCCCGGCTTCCTCCTCCACTCCAGCCGCTGTGGCACACCAGGTGTGGCGTCCAGCCATATCACTGGTTGCTGGTTTCTGACACCAGACACACACCATCGTCCATCATAGTGAATCATCTACGGACCCAGATGGGTGGAGAGAAGGGATGAGTCGAGAGAAAGGATCGGCAAAAGAGGAGTCACCCACTGCAGCCATTTTCCAGACAGAGATTCGCATTGCCCTGCCCATCTCTGAGTGGCCTCCACCCCACCTTGTTTCTAAGGTAACCTGCCAAAACAGGAGACAGAAGCTGCTCCCCTACGCTGAATCAGACACAAACAACCCAGTCCTCAGGCAGCAAGGCAGCAAACCCAGGGAACTGACCCAATCTATGAGTAAATATATCTGCCAGTAATGAGAGCAAAGCGAAGGGGCTAGAGATCAGAGCTGAAGAGACTTTAGACACTCAGGAAAGACTCCAGAGCTAGTCTGGTTACTTATTTTGATTTTTGATTTTATTGTTTTGACTATTTGTTTTGTTCACTTTTGTCTGTTTTTTGATTTAGACTACCTGTTGTGTTGGGGAAAAACACATCAAAAGGCATGATTTTATTGGACTGTCTTTATGTGATTACTGACATGCTTTAGGGAATTTTGTTTGTTTTTTACTCTTTTCTGGCCTTGTGTCTCTTTTCATTCGTTAGTTGGTATGTATGTCTGTTTTTCCTCTTACTCTTATCTCTCACCAACTTCCTCTAGATCCCCCCTTCTTCCATTATTCTCCTTTTTCTTACCTCCTTTTATTCCAGGGAGCAAACATAAACCCCACTGCATGGACAGATTGTAAGGCAGTGGGAAGTGGGTCCCAGTGTGCCCATACACCTGTTGGTGGATACTGGGATCTGCAGATAGATTCTGAATCATAGCTTCCCACTCAATTAAACCTCAAAACTGCAAAAAAGTACAGCCCCTAACTCACAATCCAGTCCCCAAAGTGAACAAAGCCAGAGGACCTGCATAAGGAAGAATAGGAAATAGAACAAAAAGAATTAAGTGTAACCCCACCTTACCTGAAAAACAGAATTAAAGAAGAGGAGGGAAAGGGTGAGAGAAAAATACACACAAATGAAGAAAAACAAATAGAAGAATACGGATCTCTCACGAGACCCATGGGAGGACAGACACTGAGAAAACTGATTTTGGAATACAAACAATGAAGAGCCTCTAGAATGACTGGTCTCAAACTACAAACCCAGATATCAAGATATTAATGGGGAGATTAAAAAGAATTGAGGAGAGACAAGAGGAAACTAGGAAGGTGTTGATAATTGAGATAACAGTGATAAAGAATAACTGTGAATGAAATAAATAACAAACTGATAAGCATGGAAAGCAGAATTAGTCAAGCAGAAGAAAGAATCACAGAGCTGAGGACCAAAATATAGAACTAAACCAAACTGTCAAAAACATAGAAGAGAAGCTTTAAAAGACAGAACAAAACCTTCAAGGATTGAGTGATTACTTCAGGAGACCGAACGTGAGAGTAATTGGACTTCCTGAGGCAGAAAGAGAGACAGAGACCACACTGGAACAAACTTTCCATGAGATCATTCAAGAAAACTTCCCTCATCTAATCAGTGATGTGAAAATTCAAACACAAGAGATTCAGAGAACCCCTGCAAGACAACAAATGAGAAGACTAACTCCTAGACACATAATCATTCACCTAAACAAAGTAGGTATAAAAGAAAAAATCCTAAAGGCAACAAGACAAAAAGGTCAGATTACCTACCAGGAATGACCAATTAGAATAGCAGCAGATTTATCTACAGAAACCCTTCAGACTAGAAGAGCTATCTTCAAAGTTCTAAAAAATAAACAATTTCAACCAAGAATAACCTACCCAGCCAAGCTAAGCTTCATCAGTGAGGGAGAAATAAAATCTTTCCCAGATATCCAATCCCTAAGAACTTATGCTGCCACCAGACCACCTCTACAAGAAACACTTAAGAAAATATTAAACCCAGAAGAAAAGTAAAAAAGAACAACAACATTCATCACAAGAGTATAGGAAAAAGATTAAAAACCCACATGAACCAACCTCCAAACCAAAAGAAAGACAACCAACAAACAGGAACAACAACAATAACTCTATAAGAACCTTATGATAGGGATCAACTCTCACATTTCAATAATTAGCCTGAATGTGAATGGACTAAATGCACCACTGAAAAGACATAGAATGGCAAAATGGATAAAATATCACCAGGCAGCAATATATTGCCTCCAAGAGACTCATCTCACTAGAAAGGACACTCACAGACTCAAAGTAAGAGGATGGGAAACAAAATTTCAGGCGAACGGAGCACAAAAGAAAGGAGGAGCTGCGATCTAAATTTCAGAGAAAATACCCTTTAAGCTATCAAAAAATTAAAAAATATACAGAAGGCCACTATATAATGATAAAAGGTTCAATCCATCAACAAGAAATATCCATCCTAAACATATATGCACCCAACACACAAGCTCCAACTTTCATAAAGCAGCTTCTAGGTAAACTCAAAAAAGGTATTGACTCTAACACTGTCATAGCTGGGGACTTTAATACCCCACTCACAACCCTAGACAGATCATCAGGACAAAAAAAATCAGCAACGAGATCTGGACTCTTGACCAAATGGACTTAATTGATACCTATAGAACACTCCACCCAATGACCACAGAATATACATTCTACTCATCACCACATGGAACGTACTCTAAGATTGACCACATACTTGGCCATAAATCAAGTATAAACAAATTTCAAAAGATTGAAATCTTGCCATGCACCTTCTGGACCACAGTGGAATAAAAATAAACATCAACACCAACAAGGGTCGCCCCAAACCCACAAAGCCATGGACACTAGGCAGCATGATGCTAAACAACTCCTGGGTCTATGATTAAATCAAAACAGAGATTTAAAGATACCTAGAAACAAATGAAAATTAAGAAACTTCTTACCAAAATCTCTGGGGTGCCATGAAAGCTGTAGTAAGAGGGGAATTCATATCCCTACAAAGGCATATGAAGAAAATGAAAGGATCACAAATTAACAGCCTAACAAGTCACCCAAGGAAGCTGGAAAAGCAAGACCACCAAAATCCTAACTTCAGCAGAAGAATCCAGATCACCAAAATAAAAGTCCAAATCCAGGACTTAGAAGACAAAAAGATAATACAAAAAAATCAGTGAAACAAAAAGCTGGTTCTTTGAAAGGAAAAACAATATTTATGGTCCCCTAGCTAGACTGACCAAGAAAAAGTGAGAAAAAGCCCAAATAAACACAATCAGAAACACAAAAGATGAAGTCACATGTGACCCTGAAGAAATACAAGAGATCATTAGAGACTACTATGTACACTTGTATGGAAACAAATTTGAAAACCTTAAGGAAATGGAGGACTTTCTGACATCACAAAACCTACCTTGGTTGAAACAAGAAGAAATCAAGACTCTAACAATAACAATCAAGGAAATTGACTATGTAATAAGCAACCTACCTACCAAAAAAAAAAAGCCCTGGACCAGATGGTTTTCCAATAGAATTCTATAAGACATTTAAGAAGGAGCTGATTCTAATCCCACTGAAAGTATTCCAGGTGATTGAGAAAGATGAAACTCTCCCCAAATCATTTTATGAAGCTAACATCACATTGATAGCCAAACCAGGTAAAGATCCAACAAAGAAAGAGAACTGCAGGCCAATATCTTTGATGAACATAGATGCTAAAATTCTCAACAAGATCCTAGCATACTGTATTCAACAACACATCTCAGAAATCATTCATCATGAGCAAGTAGGCTTCATCCCTGGGATGCAAGACTAGTTCAACATTTGTAAAACCATAAATGTAATTAAATACATCAAGAGACATAAAAAAAAAAAAAAACACCTCATGATTATATCATAGATGCAGAAAAAAAAGATCTGACAAAATCCAGGACCCCTCCTTGATAAAACCCTTGAACATCTAGGCATACATGGAACAAACCTCAAAATAGTAAAAGCGATTTATGAGAAACCCACAGCTAGCATACTCCTAAACAGACAAAAATTGGAACCATTTCTGAAAAATGGAACAAGACAAGGATGCCCACTCTCACCCCTCCTGTTCAATATAGTATTTGAAGTCCTGGCTAGAGCAAACAGAAGGCGATTAGGGATATCCAAATAGGAAAAGAGAAAGTCAAGTTATCTCTCTTTGCAGACAACACGATTGTATACCTTAAAAACCCAAGAGAATCTGGCAAAAACCTCCTTGCACTGATAAAGGACTTTGGCAAAGTCTCAGGGTATAAAATAAATGTGCAAAAGGCAACCGCATTTCTTTACACCAATAATAAACAAACAGAAACCCAAATAAAAAGCACAATCCCATTCACAATAGCAACAAAATAAAAAAAATGAAACACCTTGGCATCTTCCTTACCAGAGACCTGAAAGACCTTTACAATGAAAACTACAAAACACTGCTCAAAGAAATCAAAGATGACACAAACAAGTGGAAAAATATCCCATGCTCATGGATTGGAAGAATCAACATTGTGAAGATGTCCATCTCACCTAAGGCAATCTACAGATTTAATGCAATACCCATCAAATTATCAGCAACATTCTTCTCAGATCTAGAAAAAACAATACAGGAATTCATATGGAAACACAAATGTCCAAGAATAGCCAGCAAAAATAAACAAAGCAGGAGGTATCACACTACCAGACTTTAAACTTCACTATAAAGCTACAATAATCAAAACAGGCTGCTATTAGTTCAAGAACAGACATATAGACCCATGGAATAGAATTGAGATTCCAGAAGCAAATTCTCAACCAACTCATCTTCAACAATGCCTCCACCACCCACCACTGGGGAGAGGAGAACCTATTCAGTAAATGGTGCTGGGAAAACTGGCTGACCACATGCAGAAGATTCAAACAGGACCCCTATCTATCCCCTACATAATAATTAAGTCTAAATGGTTCAGAGAGCTAAATGTAAAACCTCAAATCATAAGAACTTTAGAAAATGCAGGACACACCCTTATGGAAGTTGGAACTGGCATCCAATTCCTGAGCAAAACCTGAAATAGATAGGCCATAAGAGATAAGATTGACAAGTGGAACCTCATTAAACTGTCAAGCTTCTGCAAAGCCAAAGAAACCATCAAGAGAGCAGGGAGACAGCCCACAGACTGGGAAAATGTCTTTGCCAACTCCATGTCTGACAAAGGCCTAACTCAAGGATCTACAAAGAATTCAAACATGCTGTAACGAAAAAAACAAACAACCCCATTACAAAGTGGGCAAAAGACATGAACAGATAAAGAAGACATACAAGTGGCCAACAGATACATGAAGAAATGTTCAACCTCACTAGTCATTAAGGAGATGCAAATTAAAACTACACTGAGATACCATCAAACTCCAGTCAGAATGTCCATTACCAAAACTCAAAAAGTAACAGATGTTGGAGAGGATGTGGTGAAAAGAGAACACTTCTGGACCTTTGGTGAGTGTGTAAACTAGTACAGCCTCTGTGGAAATCACTGTGGTGATTCCTAAAAGTTCTAAAACTCGACCTTCCATATGACCCCGCAATCCACCTACTGGGAATATACCCTGAAGAGCTCAAATCACTTTATGAAAAAGATACCTGCACACGTATGTTTATTGCAGCATTGTTCACAATAGCAAGATCATGGATCCAACCATGCTGTCCATCAAAAGAGGACTGGATTAAAAAAATGTAGTAATATACACAATGGAATTTTACGCAGCCATATAAAAGAACAAAATCATGAATTTCGCAGCAACCTGGATGGAATTAGAGTTTGTAATACTGAGTGATTTCTCAAAGAAACAAAGATCTGAGCATCACATGTTCTCACTCATAAGTGGATCTTGAACAACTACCGTAATACTATAAGAAAAGGATTGACAGTGGCGGGAAACTATGGCAGGGTGGGACAGGAAGGGTAAGGGAGGTGGGATTAACGATAGTCAATATTTGTCTGGGGAAAGGGGGCACACCTCATCAACAAGGGTATCTGCACAATGAATATTTGTATACCTAACCCTTTACTCTACAACTTTAAAATAAAAAATATATATTATAAAAAAAGAAAAGCAACCATAAATTTAATTATCTTTTATTTAGCCAAAGTTAATCAAATGGAGAAATTTTAAAGTTGTGAATCTTTGTATCTTAAAATAAAAGCATTCTATTTAGTTAATTTATTCCTATATAAATTTATTTTTGAAGAAAAGGTTAGGAAAATAAATAAAAGTTTCATAAACTTGATAGTTTATTGTATATTATATCTTTGAATTCAGCTATAATTAAAAGACATATTCCTTATTAGAATATTTTTCATACACAATGTTTGAGAATGCTATCCTAAAGCAACTACTATTAATTAGATGGATTCACAAAAAAGAAAAAAAAAAATCTGACTTTCAAACCAAATGTAATAATAAGTAGGATATCTTTAGGGTTAATTTTAAAGTCTTTTAGGGAATGTCACATTAATCATCTTGACAAATCTTACATGCTACGTTTTCAGATTTCCAGAATTATTTATTGATTCTTAGATGGTGACTTAGAAATGAATGTTGAAATAGCTCCCTAGGAGTTAAAGATCTTTCTTTCCCCCTTATGAATTCCAGACCATGCTTTGGTCATTCATTTGTCTGTTAATGTTATACTAGACTAATATATGCTGCAGTAATTAATGTCCACTTGAGCTATTGATACAATAACTATATGCCCTAGATTTTCTGAATGGATTTGCATTTTATCTAATGTATCCTTTGTCCTTTAAAGTGTAAGCATCCCCTCATACCATGAATCCTCATTTTGGGATCAGAAAATATAGTAAATGTCCCCTATAAAAACATCAATATTTCACCTGGGTAGGAACGATGACTGGTACTAGTAGTTTATGTTTGGTACTGGTAGTTTAATGGAGCTTCCTGTTAGCTTGCTTGCAACTTATGCATTAAAACTCTTTGCTTGACTGATGTACTCAGCAAGGAATCCAGAGCAGTATTAACATATGCATTGCTTAAACTTTATAGTTAAAATTAAAGCAGTATGTGGAGATGATCGTGGCTGTGATTCTGGAAATTAAATCAAACATAAATGAGATGTTCCAAACATAAAAGACTTTTGGGGGTTTATTATCAGAGTCAATTGTAAGTTTCTCCCTAAGGCTTTTTCTAGATGTCCTTTTTTTGAGTCAGGTTTCATGGCTCATTGCAGCCCAGAAAGCCTCAGCTTCTTGAGTAGCTGAGACTACAGGTGCCTGACACGCTGCGCTAATTTTTGATTTTTTTTATGCAGGGAGGAGGTATCGCTGTTTCCCAGACTGGTCTCAAACTCCTGGGCTCAAGCAATCCTCTCACCTTGGCCTCCCAAAGTGCAGGGATTAAAGGTGTGAGCCATAGCACTCTGCCTCCATTTCTGATCTTTTTTTTTTTTTTTTTGAGTTAGAGTCTCACTTTGTCACCCAGACTGGAGTGCAGTGGCCGCTCCCCGCCACCACAGCCTCAACCTGGTGGGCTCCGGTGATCCTTCTGCCTCAGCATTCCAAGTAGCTGGAACTACAGGCGCGTGCTACCACGCCCGGTTCATTTTGATTTATTGTAGAGATGAGGTCTCGTCAATTTGCCCAGGTGGGTCTCGAACCTGCGGGCATTCCCGATCTTAAAGCAGCACAGGTAAGTCCTGATCACTTGATACAATATCTCACATCTTTGACTCATCCCACCATCAGAGAAATAAAGGTAAACAAAACTTCCTTTTGAAAAGTAAAACGTTGTTACATGCCATAAAATGAACCTCTAAAGTATTAAAAATGAAGACTTTATACTGTTGGTTAGTAGGCATTTTCTCTCTTTTCATATACTAATTAAAAAAATAATGTTCAAGAATGCTAGCCCATATTGACCTTGTCTAACTCCATGGTTTACAAAAAGGAAAAAAGAAAAAAAAAACTGTATTGGAAATCCAACAGCATTTTTAAGTAGAATTTCTGTTGGATTGATTTTAGAACTGTTTAACTTAAAGAATTAGACACTATTTTTCAAAGTCCTGCATATTATGCCAAGAAGACAGAAATATTGGTCCATAGTAGGTTTTGAGATATATTCGCTGAATCAATGAAAGGGAATCATCTTAAGGAACTTCTACTGGAGTCTACAGACATTTTATCTTTGAATACATGGTGATGATTTATGACCCTTTAAGTGGATTTAAAGGCTTCTAATTGAGAGATCTGTTAGAGCACGAGTCTTCACTGTTCTGAAGCATTCACTTACCTCTTTAGGTGCATCAGCTTCAATAAATTCAGAATAAATCATCTTGGCTTTGGAAGCAATTTTTTCTGCATTTTCTGTTTTCTTGAAGTCTTCACAGGCAAGCCAGAACTCAACATTTTCTTCACTAAACTCTGATTTTAGAAATGTTCGAAAAGCATCTAGACCAGCTATAAAATATTTAAGAAAAAACTTTTGTATAATATCTTAAAGCGCAATATATATATTTAATATAATTAAATTATATTTAATTTATAATATGAATAAAATGAGTTCATTGTATAGTATGATCATTTACTGAATATTCAGTGGTAAAATGTTTATTATATTTATTATCTCCCTAAATATAACATTTGTATGCTTCATTTTCCAACTTATATAACTTTATTTTGGATTAGTAACAATAAACATAAAATATATATTCATTTTTATATTTCTACAATTAGCTCCATTAACAAAGAAAACCAATACATGTTCTTTCTATATCTGAGAAGTCTAGGAGTTATGTTCAGGAGAAGATCTTGATGGGCAAGATCTTCATAGGAAGCCCTGTGAACTTTGACTTTTAGATCTATTACTCTAAACTCAGAAGAGTTTAATGATGTTATCCAACTTCAGTTACGAATATCGTTGCTGCTATGAGTTGATGAGGAAACACAATTTGATATTAAGGGGTTAAACTGTGTTTGTTTGTTAAAGCAAAGGAGAAAAAACTGGCATGTTTTAGTTTTGGGCCAACATACTCATGTAGGCCAAGTTTAATCTCGAAACCAAGAAAGTAACTGGCAAGATATTTGGTGTGAATGTTTCTCCTCTTTATGTGGTGATAAGCAATTTTTAATTCCATAGGGCAAATAAGTAGGATTTTCCCCAGTGTGGCCTTAAGCAAAACACTGATGTTTCCATTTCCCTCCTATTACCTACCTGTCCATGATGCTTTCCTCCTGCTTCGGGGTATTCTCCTGAGCATGTATTTCCCCAGATACTTAGACCAGGAACTGTACATGAGCCCAGGTACTTGCAGGCTCATTTACTTTGACTTAATTATGACATGCATCTTTTAAATTTAATAACACAGGCAGGGCTTGTAATCTGTGATTCCCATGTCTCACCTCTCCCCTTTTTCTTAGTTGTAGCTAAATCTACACCTTTCTTTCTTGTTCTTATAGATACTTGAGTTTGTGACCATCTGTTTAGACCTCTTCTCCACTTTCCTCAGCAAAATGTGCCATGAATTACATTTTGGTGTACCCAGAGCTCGTTTGATATGGTAATTCTTGTTAAATACTTGAGGGCTGAGTATGGTTAAGAATGTGCCTGTAGTTAGATAGCAGGTAAGAAAGACCAGCATCAGATTCCCACTGTGGGCAAAACTAAGCCAGTAGGTTAAGATCATGTTATTCAGCTTCACATCTGTGTGTAAGTGAGCCTGTGTATCTCTCTGAAAAGGAAAACATACATCAGTGCTTTTGCCACTCAGATGAATTTGCCTTCCAAAACGTTCGTGGTTTTCTCCTCCACCTGCTGGAGGGCCCCTTTTGCATGTTCTCAAAACAACTGCTCCCTTCCTGCAGGCTGACAGAGTTAATCCTTTAAGTTCCAAAGTAGGGGAGAAATACGTTTATGGAGAACCAGGGGACAGGCAAAATTGACTAGAGAAATAGAAAACATAAGAGAACAGTAAATGAAAAGGGTCTTAAGTCAGTTGTTTATAAGTTGCTGCAGGTAGAAAGCAAAAGTGAAGTTTAGTGAGAGAAAATAGAAAAGAGCTTTCTGAAGCAGAATTAAAGTGTACCAAAACTCTGAAATAAAAATAGATTTAACAGTATGTTTTTAATTTATTTGAAATAAAATTGAAATAACAAGTCATTGTGAAAGGTTATCAGGCACCGATTATAATTCGTGGTCGAAATATTGGAGAATGCGGATGTCTTTAATATGTGTGCACTATATAAAAATTCAATTAACTGCACGTTTCTTGCATTTAAAAATACGTCCAAGAAGCTTCTGTGACATAAATTTAGGTTATAAAAATCCTCTTAGTAACACTCATTTAAAATTTTTCCTGAATTCAGTCCAAACAATGATGAATTTGAGCGGTCTAAACAGAATCTATGTTAAAATATATTTTATACGGAGGATAAAATATACTTTAACAATACTGAAGGAATATTATAACTTCATGCCTGGCAAAATTTTGCATGTGCGTCATCAAGGCATGTGGGGCTTTTCTCTGTGCATATTTTCTAAATACATCCAAGAGAGATGGAAGTTAGAGATCAAGAAGGAATTATTTCTTCAGGAGGGCTCCTCTAAGCTAACAATTAATGATTAATGTCATCTTTCTTCCTCCCATAGCTTGGTTTAGGACAAAATGGAACAAAACAACAACTCAAATAACTAAAACTTCGGCGAGTTATCTCTGTCTTAGATGTGATATTGTATTGACCTACTCTGCTATTTTATACATGCAGTTTGAATGTTCTAAAGGTGCTAAATGATTTTGGAGTAATATGCTACATACAATTAGAATCATTATCTGAAGGCACTCTCCACAGGATGGCCTGGCTACTGGCTAGAGACAACAGGTGAAATAAATGAATAAGTGAAATAAATAAATAAATAAGTGAAATAAATCATAGAAGGTGAAAATTATGCTAATGCCTACATTCAGTATGCAAAGTATATTTGCAAATCAACAAAAACAATTAGGTAATTTGTTGAGTTACTTATCTGTTTAGAGGATTAAAAGCATGCATGCTATTGCTATGTCTCTGGTATTATAAAAAGCAAAAATAAATAGTTGTTCAGATGAATCTATGATTATTTCTGTTTCATGTGGACATGAAAAATAGAATCCCAGGGGGAAGGCAAATGAAAGAAGTTGTTATCTAACACTCTCCTTCCTCTCTTCTATGGTGCTGTACTGTACATCTCATCTACTCTGGAGCCCGCTTAGTCACAACCCACAGATAATTTGGTGAGGCTCTTAGCAAACTTGATCTGTCCCATTGGATATACACATTTAAGGAAAAAAGATATATACCATCCAACACTTACAAAAATGTAATTCTGTATCCTTCATATCTTTAGGATATGTCCTTAGGTAAAATTTGGGAGTTATGTAGATTATATTCATACTTTATGATTATGTTCAAACTTTAGAAACTAGTCATATAAGAATAATAAACTTAGAGTATCTAAATTTCTCTAATTCAATCTAACTTTATACCTAAGTAAGTAGCTGTAAAAAATTTGTTCAGCTTTATTGTTTTAAACTCTTCTAATATTCTGTTTTTTTGCTTTAAAAATCTAAAATAAAAGTGTCATTTGATTTGTGCGAATAATATTACATTGTAAACATTTTTAATGTATTTTTCTACAGTATCATTCCTCCCCCCCTTTAGGTAAGACAGAACTGCTTCAAAGCAGAATATTTATAGAGCAAAAGAAGTTCTAGATACAGAGGTAAGCGACTGTTTTCTATATAACTATTTTGTATCAAAAAGTAGGATTTTATTTGTAATTAGCCAAAATTTTTTTATTGAACCATCCTATTAACTATAAATGCATATTCACATGAATATATTAATATACACACACTCATTTAAATGTTTTTTCAAGTTTGCTAAAAATGAGAATAACTCAGTTGAAATAAGTACTTTAAAATACTTTTTTGTTTTGGCCTACATGGCATGTTTAACAAGTGATTTGTTTAAATTTTCACTTTTTATTTTTGTTTTATTTTTATTTTTGAGTTGGAGTCTCATTCTGTCGCCCAGGTTGGAGTGCAGTGGCATACTCATGGCCACTCCAGTGTACCCCTGCTGGGCTCCATGAGCCTTCCACCTCAGTCTTCCAAGTAGCTGGAACTACAGGCATTCACTACCATGCCTGGCTAATTTTTGATTGATTGTAGAGACAAGGTCTTGCCAAGTTGCCTGGCTGGTCTGGAACCCACGGGGCTCAGGCAATCCACTCGTCTCAGGCCCCCAAAACAATTTGTGAAACGGAAAACTCTTCACTTGTTATTTGGAATTTTCTGTTTGTTTTAATGCATGGAGTTTCTATAAACTTATTTAGACTCAACCTAATTTCATTCAGACTTTAAACTTTTATGCATTTATTAGGAATTGTATACTTCAAATATTGAGCAAAATCATGCTATGTAACATGACAATGACTTTAGGAATTTAATTATTTTCATTGAATTATTGTATTTTTTAAACTTATTACTCGTTGCATCCTACCTTGGTTGGCTAAGAGAGTGTCCATATTTTCAGGCCATGTCACTGCTTCTGTGGTTGATGACCTGTAGAAACAACATCTACCCTTGACAATAGCATTGTGATCTTTTTCTTTTATAACAAATCATAACATTTGAGTTATGTGTATTTGTTGAATTAGATCATTCAATAGAGCTTTGTGCTGGTAATCAAACAGCAAAAGGTCAAACAATTATATGATGGTGTTCCACAGTGGATAACTATAGCAAAATAGAGTGAGATATAGCGTGGCATCAGTAAATTATTTATTAATCTAGCTGACAGTGGTAATAATATTTGCAAATCCTCAAATTCTAATATAGGTATATGAAAGATATTGATTCTGTAGAGCAATAGTGAACTTATTTTCAACTATGAATATATTAATTGTTAATTTATTTGGCATGATTATAGACTATATGGTCTAAAGTTATTACGGCAATGATGATGAATAAACTATTTTCTATGTTTTAATAGAATAAAAATTACGCAACTCTAAAAAGTTAAAAAAAGTTTTAAGGTTTTCTAACGTGATAATCTTGAGAACATTTGTTCATAGTATTTCGGAACTCTTTACCCCACTCTGAAACAAACTTTATTTCTCCTTAGACTAGTATACTTCTAGTTCTGGGCTGATTTATTTAAATCTAGGAATCTGTCAAGACAGAGTAATATCTTTTCCAAAGCAGTCAAAAATTTATAGACTTAAGTCTTCTGAAGAAGGTATACTTTTGGGGATGTGATATAGAAATAATAAATCAAGTTTAAGATGCAAACTTTCTGAGATGCAAATTTATCATGTATTATTCCCCTTAATAAACAAATATCTTGACGAAATAAGCCCCCATGTATAGAAAGCACCTGCTTCCCAGAAAAAAATACATTATCTAGCTGTGATGTGCAAATGACTTAGTTAGAAAAAGGGAGGGATGGCCCAATTTAAAGTTTCTATTAAAATTATTGATAACAAAATAAAGAAAATCATATCTAGTCATTATACAACATTGCAGTTTCACATCAAGGTGACTAATCTTAAATACACTAGTGTGAAGTGATCCATATGCTTTTATATTTTATTACTTCCTGTAATGTGCTGCAGTTTTTATAATTTTTGTGAGGGTTGATTGTACTTCCTACTGCTGATGTAATTATAGTTATATTTTCAGATAGTAATAACTACCCCTATTGAGGATACAGAGAGGGGACTATGTGACTAAGACCTCATTTTGCTATTTTTGCATTTTCCATCACAAATTTCCATCCCCAGTTGTAGGCAACTGACTTTCTTCTCTTTCATAATTTCTAAATTTTGGTAACACAAGATTACATGTAATATCATCTTGAAGCGATGGATTTTGTTCAAATGGACATTTAAAAAATTGGGGCTGTTTGGTTTCCATCATTCACAAATGGAGGATGAGAACAAATCCTAGGTTTAATTTTTCTTTGAAGAGCTTTTGTGCACTATATAACTTATTACTTGAATAAGTTTATGGTATATTTCATCTAACACAAATATGAGTTCTTGTATAAATTTTAAATTAATCATATTGTAACTTAAAATGCACATGTTTAAAAATATTTCTATTTGCATACTCAAATTGGTGGATAACGGGGATTTCAAGTTAAATTCTCTTTAGAATCTGTGGAACACATGCTGATGAATAAGTGAGAAAGGAACCTGACTACACAAATCACTCATTTTGAATGAAAAACAGCCATCCAGGAAAAATGTTGAGATATAGAATCTAGACAAATTTATTCAAGAATGAATATCCACATCCCCATTAAGATGTAAGTTCTCTGATGACAGGATTAAATGCTATTTTTGAGCACTGAAAACAGTGTGTTTCATCTAAAAAACAAATAAACAATGGGTGATCAGTCTCCAAATAATAACATGCATTAAAGCCTTCAGCAGAAGAGGAGCAATGGCTACCAAGCTGCTGATAGATTACAGTGATAAAAAAGTTATTGAGCCTGGAGCAATGGTTCATGCCTGTAATTCCAGTATTTTGAGAGGCCAGGGTGGGAGAATTGCTTAAGCCCAGGAGTTTGAGACCAGCCTGGGCTATGTAGTGAGACCTTATCTTTACAAAAAAACAAATTAGCTATTTGTGGTGGTGTATGCATGTAGTCCCAGCTACTCAGGAGGCTGAGGTGGAAAAAAATCACCTGAGTATGGGAGGTCAAGGCTCCTGTGGATTGTGATTGTTCTACTGCCCTCCAGCCTGAGCAACAGAATAAGACAACGTCTTAAAAAAAAAGAAAGTTATTGAAAGCTGTAGCTAAATTGTATTAGTGTCAAATACCTAGGATGTTCTGGGAAAGGGAAGAGGAAAATCGATGTGAAAACATCTCTGGAAAGCAACAGACCACGATGGGCCTCACTCAACCATGAGGTATGTGAGGTTGGAGAGAATAGACAATATCTATTCTGGAAGGCATCAGGACAAATCATGTTCTTTAGGGAGAGTCAGGTTTTTGTTAAGCCAAAAGCAAAAGGAATATTCCATGAAGAGATTTTTGGATATAAAGGAGTGTTTGTAGAATGAAAGTGTCCAAATAAATGGTGGC
Organism: Carlito syrichta; assembly: GCF_000164805.1. Taxonomy (NCBI): domain Eukaryota; kingdom Metazoa; phylum Chordata; class Mammalia; order Primates; family Tarsiidae; genus Carlito; species Carlito syrichta. The sequence goes on from NW_007232029.1 coordinate 176,341, forward strand.
TATTCTTATTGTTTTCATTAATGTGGGCAAATAGTGGTAAAAAATGAATGAAGAAAGCAAAGTCTTGGAGAAGCTATAGAACCAAGAATAAAGAAAACATTTCTAGTGTTTTGAATTACAGAGAGATAGTAAAATATTGCAGATAGTTTATAGATACAGATATGGGATATTATAGATATACTAGGAAATTCTAGTATTAATTAAGGTCTACAAAATGTTAACATTCCTATAAATAAAAAAATATGCCCTTTAGTTTTCTGAAGGAGCATTGCTGTGTAATAATGCCTGGAGTGCCCTCAGCTCACTATTTTCTAGTCTATTTCTCACTCAGAAGGTTCAATTTTGACTATATGATATGATGAAAGGGTAGGGGTAACTAAACATTTCTTTTTTTAAATTAGAGGAAATGTAACTATTTAAAGAAATAATGCCTTTTCATTGCTATTTAAATTAATATAATTTTGAGTTTCTTGTATATTTGTAATTCTGTGGAAGAGCAGGCTATTGGTATTCATGAATAAACAGAAAGAATACAATAGCACTAAAAATGACAATGTATTAAAAAATGTTCAATGTATATCATATCTTTCTTTTTCTTTTCTTTTTTTTTTGAATTGGAGTCTCACTATGTTGCTCAGGCTCAGGTGACCCTTCTGCTTCGGTCTTCCAAGTAGTTGAAACTACAGGCATGCACCACCCACGCCTGGCTAATTTTTCTTGTTTTATTGTAGAGACGAGGTCTTGCCAAGTTACCCAGTCTGGTCTTGAACCCCTGGGCTCAGCAATCCTCTGCCTCCACCTCCCAAAGTGCTGGGATTACAGGCATGAACTACCGTGTCCAGCTACCACATTTTTTTCATAAATGGACATGTACTAAGCATGTTATATACTTTACCTTATTAAATCTTGAAAATAGCAGTCCTCCCATATTACCAATGAATAAAGAGGCTCAGAAATGCTAATAAGTACAATATCCCATAGACAGAAATGGGCAGAGTTAGGACTGAAATACAGCGTGTCTGCTTATAATCCCAATTTTTATACTTCTTTTTATAAAATGGAAGAATTAATATATTTATGCTTATACATTATTCATGTTTTGGAGCAGTTATAATAACTACCTGGAGAGTTGTTTTTCTGCAAAAGAGTTTTTGTCATATTTCACCCAAAAACTTCCTCTAAATAATAGTTAATTTGGGGTAACTGGCTACTCATAGAGACTTTATACAAGACAGAGATTCTTAAAGCTTGTACATTATGAAATAAAGACAGGCCATTTTTTATGTTAGGTAAGAGTGAAAAATATAATTTTGTGTTAAATAATGCAACTAGAAAATGTTAAGAAAGAAAATCTATTGAATAAATAGAATAAAAACAAGGGTGACTGATTTCAAAGTGTACTGACTTGGTTGACTTGGTGTGTGTTACCCAAAATAGATGGACAATGTGCCACTTTCTTATTTGTCTTTCATCTTTTTATTTGAATTTCAGTTACAACTTTAGCGGAGATTTTGACTGGCTCTTCTAATTGATGTTTATTTTTTGTAAAATTGTAATGCATAATCAGGGTAACTTTGTGTGTGTGTGTGATTTGCCATGAAAATTCGTTATGTATCTGGAACCCAAATCATACTTTGTATTTCATGTGGTTTTGGCTGATTTCCTTTCTGTTTTCTTCATTAAACGGGTGCCATAAAGGCCTGCAGTATCCATATTATATGTCCAGAGAAGAGCCAGGCCAGATGGGAACTGCATGAAAGCTACCAGTTATCTTGCTAATTGTGCCAGCTAGAACCAGTTGTATTGCATTAAAAAATGTGAAATCCAACAACTTAGCTGTTCACAGTCAATTAGCAGTGTGCTGGAGAATGGAAAATTCAAGCAAGGAGCCCATGTGCTCCAGGAAGTGACAGCTGCTTCCTTACCCAGCATTTAATATCTATGTAAAAATTTCTCCATAAATATTGTGATAATGATTTTTGCAAGGATCCTGTATGTGTTATATCTCTAAATCATTTCATAATTTTGAAAAGCATCGCATAAAGAGAGCTCAAGTGGGCTTTTTTTTCCCACTTTGTAACCATTCTTTGGAACATATCAATAATTAATTGCAAAAGAAGACACAAATTGTTGACATATTTAGACAAAAAGAAATTAACAGAAAAAGAAGAAAAAAATAAATCAGGAAGAAAGACAACAATCAATAGATTTATCATAAATGAAGAAAACAAAACATCCAGACTAATGAAGAGTCAAGTGTTTCATTGGTATATTTTCTGAGATAAAAATAGCTGTAAACAGCAACTCACTTCACTGGCATTTTTCGTTCCACTGACTGTCACAGATGATGCCGAATTTTTCTGACTGATCTTCAAGCTGAAGGTAATGTGACAGCAGGAACATTACAATTAGTATGCAAATAACTATCCCCTGGGCTACAAATTGGCATTCTTTAAATCACTCTATTCTCAACTTTTTTCATTTTGTTGTTAACTTTTCATTGGTCAAAACACTTAAACTTCTAAGTAACAAGTAACTTTTAGTACACGGAACATTTCTTGAGTCTGTGGCATAATTGAAATAAATTACATTTGAAAGTTTTTTTTCTAAGATTTATACACAGTTTACAAGACAATAATTGTTCGCATGAGCTTAAATCAATATATATATTATGATATATGTATTTAAAAATATATATTTAAAATTTACCTTAAGGTATTTGATCTATCTAAAAGATCATTTTGTTTTCCTTATTTTTGATTTTTTCAGAAAGCATGTGGAAATCTCTACTTTTAATATACATTTTCAACAACTGTGTATAATTTACTATTTAAAAATTTTTATTTATGTACTGAAATATTCTAGTACAAGATATTACATTTTCTTTGAAATTTATGCAGTTTTTATACTTCAGTAACAAGTATGTTTCTATCTGTGACTTTCTAATCATGAATCTCTTGTTATTTGATGCCAGTATTTCTTCATGCAATGCTGATATTTAAGGTAATGATGCTAATATATTTATCAAAATAAAGTTCATATATTGGCACTTATAATTCTAGTCAAAGTTTTATAATCCCATGCTTTGACAAGCTTTGACAGAGTTCTTTGGTAGTAAAATTCTACCAGTATGTATTTTTGATTCTGAATGTCAATTAAACACATTTGAAAAATTGATGACTTTCAGGGTAGAAGAAAGAAAGGAATCAGAAGAAAGCAAAAAGTCTACTTCTTTCCTATTTAGTATCGAAGTATCTCCATTTGGTTGATCTATAAAAATGCCTTATATGTGAGGAAAAAGAAATGACCTAAAAAGTCAGTGTATCATTAAGAAGGGAAGTCATCAATTAGTTCAATTCATTTTGTTAATTCAAGCACCATTAAGTAATGTTCCTTATGATAAGCAAGAACTGAATCATTAAACATATTTTGACTTTTTGTTTTGCTGAGGGGAGAAAATGAAGTACTAACTTTATAATATATGTTTGAAAATAGTACATTTTGGAAAAGTGTCAATATTTAAAGACAGTCTTAGTAAAAACCATGCAAAATCTTTAAGGAATGAGAGCCAGTAATAGGCTTATTTTACATTAAAACTGTAACACAAAGATTTAAGTTTGTTTTGAGTTTAATCCGATTGCAAGCTAGCTCTTTCTCATAAGTCCTTCCATAAACCACAATTATTATTTGTTTAGGGTGTACTTTCCATTTCTTTCAGTCTTTTCTTTTTTCAGAAGAGAAACTAAGAATTGGCTTTTGTTTACCAAAATGAAGTCTTAAAAATAAAATGAGCAGGTAAAGAAGTAAGCTTTTTTCTTAGACTAAATTATTCTTTGTAGTGTTGAACACACCTTGATGAAAGATTGCCATATAAAGATACCATAGAGACATGTGCACAGCACCAGCTTTGAGTGCAATGAAACTGAGGCTTCACTCTCAGAACTTATGCCCAGTGTGGTAGGCTGAAGAGTGCCATTTTTCCTTCAAAGATGTCTTTGTCTATTGCCTGGAAAGTGTGTTTATATTACCTTACATGACAAAAAAGATGTTGATTATTCTGGATTTTCCTGTTGTGCCGTGTAATTACAAAGGACATTTTAAGAGGGGAGGCAGGAGTGTTAAAGTCAGTAATAGGAAATGTGAGGGTGGAAACAAGAGGTTGGAGTGATATGAGAAAGGTGCCAAGAGCCAAGGAATGCAGGTGGCCTGTAGAAGCTGAAAAAGGCAGGAAAAGGGATTATCTCCTCAAAGCCTCCAAAAGCAGCCAGCCCTGCCAACACCTTCATTTTAGCCCGGTGAGACTAATTTTAGACTTCTGGTTCCTGAACTCTAAAATAGTATATTTGTGTTGTTTTAAGCCACTAAGTTTGAGTTACAACAATAGAAAACCAGCACATCCAGAAATTCTCATCTTTAAAAGCTTGCTTAAAAGAAGATAGGAAAGTAACAAAATAGGCATAAATTTTGAGATCAAAGTAGTGAGTTCATATGTAAATGTGGTCTCTTCATGATTTTGACCTTCTGAGCCTCTTTGTGACTAAAGTGGAGATAGTACCTATCTCATAATATTACTGTGTGAAACTAGAATAAAATATACTTAGTTAATACACCTTACATAGAGTTATTTTATATATGTTTATTTTATTTTCTTTTCCCTTATTTGACATTCACAGAACCATGGTATGAGAGATCTTATGGACAAGACTGTCATCATGCAATCAACAGGGATTTTTGTGCAAAGACTTGAAACTTATTCTACAATTTTTTTGAGTACTTACATTGTATAAGGTATCATAGATAGGTGGTATAGGAATACAACATTTAAATCAGATAGTAAAAACAATTAGTAATTTTGAAGAAATGACACTATGAGATTGTATGTGGAATGAATTGGAAGACTGAGAATAAAAGCAAATGGGAGAGTTAAAGATTATGTTTTACTCTGTAAATATATGTAATTTTTATTTGTTAACCCCCAAAATTAATTCATTCATTAATTTAAAAAGTAAAGTAGAATTGTCAGAAAATTTATTTTTATTTTCAGCTTATAGATTGAATAAATGATACAAATTATACTTATAAACCACATGTTAGATCCACAATGCTTTTGGGAAATAAATATTGCAGTCAATTTTTTTGTCTAAAAAGTAATACAGTTCTTTGTCCTTTATGTGTAATAAAAAGTTTAAGCCGGGCTCGGTGGCTCAGTCTGTAATTCCGCGCCTTTGGGAGGCTGAGGTGAGT